>NW_027488954.1:0-188818 GCF_050948215.1 Halictus rubicundus | reverse complement strand
TCTATAATATCGTTTCCTCTGTCCTATAATGTCGTCTATCCTATAATATCATCTATCCTACCCTATTCTCTATCCTATCCTATCCTATCCTCTATCGTATCCTATCCTCTATCCTATCCAATCCTATATCCTATTCTCTATCCTATCCTATCCTCTATCGTACCCTATCCCCTATCTTGTCCTATCCTCTATCCTATTCTATCCTCTATCCTATCCAATCCTATATCCTATTCTCTATCCTATCCTATCCTCTATCCTATCCTATCCACCATCCTATCCTATCCTCTTTCCTATCCTATTCTCTATCCTATCCTATCCTCTATCCTATCCTATACTCTAACCTATCCTATCCTTAATCCTATCCTATCCTCCATGCTATCCTATCCTCTATCCTATCCTCTATCCTATTGTATCCTGTATCCTATCCCATCCTCTGCCCTATCCTATACTCTATCCTATCATATCATCTATCGTATCCTATCCTCTATCCTATCCTATCTTCTATCCTATCCTAACCTCTATCCTATCCTATCCTCTATCCTATCCTATCATCTATCCTATCTTATCTTCTATATTATCCTATCCTCTATTTTATCCTGTCCTCAATCCTATCCTATCCTCTATCATATCCTATCCTCTTTCCTATTATATTCTCTATCCTATCCTATCCTCTATCCTATCCTATCCTCTATAATACCCTATCCTCTATCCTATCCTATCCTCTATCCTATCGTATCCTCTATCCTATCCAATCCTCTATCCTATAATATCATCTATCCTACGCTATTCTCTATCCTATCCCACCCTCTTCCCTATCCCATACTCTATCCTATCATATCCTCTATCCTATCCTATCCACTATCCTATCCTATCCTCTTTCCTATTATATTCTCTATCCTATCCTATCCTCTATCCTATCCTATACTCTAACATATCCTATCCTTAATCCTATCCTATCCTCCATGCTATCCTTTCCTCTATCCTATCCTCTATCCTATTGTATCCTGTATCCTATCCCATCCTCTGCCCTATCCTATACTCTATCCTATCATATCATCTATCGTATCCTATCCTCTATCCTATCCTATCTTCTATCCTATCCTATCCTCTATCCTATCCTATCCTCTATCCTATCCTATCATCTATCCTATCCTATCTTCTATATTATCCTATCCTCTATTTTATCCTGTCCTCAATCCTATCCTATCCTCTATCATATCCTATCCTCTTTCCTATTATATTCTCTATCCTATCCTATCCTCTATCCTATCCTATCCTCTATCCTATCCTATCCTCTATAATATCGTATCCTCTATCCTATCCTATCCTCAATCCTATCCTATCCTCAATCCTATCCTATCCTGTCCTCTGTCCTATAATATCCTCTATCCTATCCTATCCTCTATCCTATCCTATCCTCCATCCTATCCTATCCTCTATCCTATCCTATCCTCCATCCTATCCTATCCTCTATCCTATCCTGTATCCTATCCTATCCTCTATCCTATCCTGTACTCTATCCTATCCCATCCTCTATCCTATCCTATCCTCTATCCTGTCCTATCCCCTATAGTATCGTATCCTCTATCCTATCCTATCCTCAATCCTATCCTATCCTCTATCCTATCCTATCGTCAATCCTATCCTATCCTTTATGCTATCCTATCCTCTATCCTATCCTATCGTCTATCCTATCCTATCCTCTATCCTATCCTATCTTCTATCCTATCCTATCCACTATCCTATCCTATCCTCTATCCTATCCTATCCTCTATCCTATCCTATCCTCTATCCTATCCTATCCTCGATCCTATCCTCCATCCTATCCTATCCTCTATCCTATAATATCGTCTATCCTATCCTATCCTCAATCCTATCCTATCCTCTATCCTATCCTATCGTCAATCCTATCCTATCCTTTATGCTATCCTATCCTATCGTCTATCCTATCCTATCCTCTATCCTATCCTATCTTCTATCCTATCCTATCCACTATCCTATCCTATCCTCTATCCTATCCTATCCTCTATCCTATCCTATCCTCTATCCTATCCTATCCTATCCTCGATCCTATCCTCCATCCTATCCTATCCTCTATCCTATAATATCGTCTATCCTATCCTATTCTCTATCCTATCCTATTCTCTATCCTGTCCTATCCTCTATCCTACCCTATCCTCTATAATATCGTATCCTCTATCATATCATATCCTCTTTCCTATAATATCATCTATCTTATCCAATCGCCTATCCTATCCTGTATCCTATCCTATTCTCTATGCTATCCTCTATCCTATCCTATCCTTTATCCTATCCTATCCTCTATCCAATCCATTCCTCGATCCTATCGTATCCAATATCCTATCCTATCCTCTATCCTATCCTATCCTGTATCCTTTCCTCTATCCTATCGTATCCTCTATCCTATCCAATTCTCTATCCTATCCTCTATCCTATCCTCTATCCTATCCTATCCTCTAACTTATCCTATCCTCTATCCTATCTTATCCTCTATCCTTTACTATACTCTATTCTATCCTATCCTCTATCGTATCCTATCCTCTAACTTATCCTATCCTCTATCGTCTCCTGTCCTCTATCCTATCCAATCCCCTATCCTATCCTATATCCGATCCTATCCTCTATCCTATCCTATCCCCTATAATATCGTTTCCTCTGTCCTATAATGTCCTCTATTCTATAATATCATCTATCCTATCCTATTCTCTATCCTATCCTATCCTATCCTATCCTCTATCGTATCCTATCCTCTATCCTATCCAATCCTATATCCTATTCTCTATCCTATATCCTATCCTATCCTCTATCCTATCCTATCCTCTATCCTATTCTATCCTCTATCCTACCCTATCCTCTATCCTATCCTATCCTCTATCCTATCCTATCCTGTATCTTATCCTATCATCTATCGTATCCTATCCTCTATCGTATCCTATCCCCTATCCTATCCTATCCTCTATCCTATTCTATCATCTATCCTATCCTATCCTCTATCGTCTCCTGTGCTCTATCCTATCCAATCCCCGATCCTATCCTCTATCCTACCCTTTCCTCTATCCTATCCTATCCTCTATCCTATCCTATCCTCTCTCCTATCCTATCCTCTATCCTATCCTATCCTCTATCCTATCCTATCCTCTATCCTATCCTATCCTCTATCCTATCCTATCCTCTATCCTATCCTATCCTCTATCCTCTATCCTCTATCCTATCCTATCCTCTATCCTATCCTATCCTCTATCCTATCCTATCCTCTATCCTATCCTATCCTCTATCCTCTATCCTATCCTATCCTCTATCCTATCCTATCCTCTATCCTATCCTATCGTCCATCCTATCCTATCCTCTATCCTCTATCCTATCCTCTATCCTATCCTATCCTCTATCCTATCCTATCCTCTATCCTATCCTAGCCTCTATCCTATCGTATCCTCTATCCTATCCTATCCTCTATCCTATCCTATCCTCTATCCTATCCTATCCTCTATCCTATCCTATCCTCTATCCTATCCTATCCTCTATCCTATCCTATCATCTATCGTATCCTATCCTGTATCCGATCAAATCGCCTATCCTTTCCTATCCTCTATCCTACCCTATCCTCTATCCTATCCTATCCTCTGTCCCATGCTATCCTCTATCCTATCCTATCCTCTATCCTATCCTATCCTCTATCCTATCCTATCCTCTATCCTATCCTATCCTCTATCCTATCCTATCCTCTATCCTATCCTATCCTCTATCCTATCCTATCCATCTCTCCTATCCTATCCTCTATCCTATCCTATCCTCTATCCTATCCTATCCTCTATCCTATCCTGTCCTCTATCCTATAATATCATCTATCCTATCCTATTCTCTATCCTATCCTATCCTATCCTCTACCGTATCCTATCCTGTATCCGATCCAATCCTCTATCGTATCCTCTATCCTAACCTATTCTCTATCCTATCCTCTATCCTATCGTATCCTCTATCCTATCTAATCCTCTATCCTATCCTCTATCATATCCTATCCTCTAACTTATCCTATCCTCTATCCTATCTTATCCTCTGTCCTATTCTATACTCTATCCTATCCTTTCCGCCATCCTATCCTATCCTGTCCTCTATCGAATCCTATCCTCTATCCTATCCAATCCCCTATCCTATCCTATATCCGATCCTATCCTCTATCCTATCCTATCCCCTATAATATCGTTTCCTCTGTCCTATAATGTCCTCTATTCTATAATATCATCTATCCTATCCTATTCTCTATCCTATCCTATCCTATCCTATCCTCTATCGTATCCTATCCTCTATCCTATCCAATCCTATATCCTATTCTCTATCCTATATCCTATCCTATCCTCTATCCTATCCTATCCTCTATCCTATTCTATCCTCTATCCTACCCTATCCTCTATCCTATCCTATCCTCTATCCTATCCTATCCTGTATCTTATCCTATCATCTATCGTATCCTATCCTCTATCGTATCCTATCCCCTATCCTATCCTATCCTCTATCCTATTCTATCATCTATCCTATCCTATCCTCTATCGTCTCCTGTGCTCTATCCTATCCAATCCCCGATCCTATCCTCTATCCTACCCTTTCCTCTATCCTATCCTATCCTCTATCCTATCCTATCCTCTCTCCTATCCTATCCTCTATCCTATCCTATCCTCTATCCTATCCTATCCTCTATCCTATCCTATCCTCTATCCTATCCTATCCTCTATCCTATCCTATCCTCTATCCTATCCTATCCTCTATCCTCTATCCTCTATCCTATCCTATCCTCTATCCTATCCTATCCTCTATCCTATCCTATCCTCTATCCTATCCTATCCTCTATCCTCTATCCTATCCTATCCTCTATCCTATCCTATCCTCTATCCTATCCTATCGTCCATCCTATCCTATCCTCTATCCTCTATCCTATCCTCTATCCTATCCTATCCTCTATCCTATCCTATCCTCTATCCTATCCTAGCCTCTATCCTATCGTATCCTCTATCCTATCCTATCCTCTATCCTATCCTATCCTCTATCCTATCCTATCCTCTATCCTATCCTATCCTCTATCCTATCCTATCCTCTATCCTATCCTATCATCTATCGTATCCTATCCTGTATCCGATCAAATCGCCTATCCTTTCCTATCCTCTATCCTACCCTATCCTCTATCCTATCCTATCCTCTGTCCCATGCTATCCTCTATCCTATCCTATCCTCTATCCTATCCTATCCTCTATCCTATCCTATCCTCTATCCTATCCTATCCATCTCTCCTATCCTATCCTCTATCCTATCCTATCCTCTATCCTATCCTATCCTCTATCCTATCCTGTCCTCTATCCTATAATATCATCTATCCTATCCTATTCTCTATCCTATCCTATCCTATCCTCTACCGTATCCTATCCTGTATCCGATCCAATCCTCTATCGTATCCTCTATCCTAACCTATTCTCTATCCTATCCTCTATCCTATCGTATCCTCTATCCTATCTAATCCTCTATCCTATCCTCTATCATATCCTATCCTCTAACTTATCCTATCCTCTATCCTATCTTATCCTCTGTCCTATTCTATACTCTATCCTATCCTTTCCGCCATCCTATCCTATCCTGTCCTCTATCGAATCCTATCCTCTATCCTATCCAATACCCTATCCTATCCTCTATCCGACCCTATCCTCTATCCTATCCTATCCTCTATAATATCGTTTCCTCTGTCCTATAATGTCCTCTATCCTATAATATCATCTGTCCTATCCTATTCTCTATCCTATTCTATCCTATCCTCTATCGTATCCTATCCTCTAACTTATCCTATCCTCTATCCTATCTTATCCTCTGTCCTATTCTATACTCTATCCTATCCTTTCCGCCATCCTATCCTATCCTCAATCCTATCCTATACTCCATCCTATCCTATCCGCTATCCTATACTATCCTCTATCCTATCCTATCCTCTATCCTATCCTATCCTCTATCCTATCCTATACTCTATCCTATGCTATCGTCTATAATACCGTATCCTCTATCCTATCCTATCCTCTATCCTATCCTATACTCTATCCTATCCTATCGTCTATAATACCGTATCCTCTATCCTATCCTATCCTCTATCCTATCCTATCCTCTATCCTATCCTATCCTTCTCTCCTATCCTATCCTCTATCCTATCCTATCCTCTATCCTATCCTGTCCTCTATCCTATAATATCATCTATCCTATCCTATTCTCTATCCTATCCTATCCTATCCTCTACCGTATCCTATCCTGTATCCGATCCAATCCCCTATCGTATCCTCTATCCTATCCTATTCTCTATCCTATCCTCTATCCTATCGTATCCTCTATCCTATCTAATCCTCTATCCTATCCTCTATCATATCCTATCCTCTAACTTATCCTATCCTCTATAATATCGTTTCCTCTGTCCTATAATGTCGTCTATCCTATAATATCATCTATCCTACCCTATTCTCTATCCTATCCTATCCTATCCTCTATCGTATCCTATCCTCTATCCTATCCAATCCTATATCCTATTCTCTATCCTATTCTATCCTCTATCGTACCCTATCCCCTATCTTGTCCTATCCTCTATCCTATTCTATCCTCTATCCTATCCAATCCTATATCCTATTCTCTATCCTATCCTATCCTCTATCCTATCCTATCCACCATCCTATCCTATCCTCTTTCCTATCCTATTCTCTATCCTATCCTATCCTCTATCCTATCCTATACTCTAACCTATCCTATCCTTAATCCTATCCTATCCTCCATGCTATCCTATCCTCTATCCTATCCTCTATCCTATTGTATCCTGTATCCTATCCCATCCTCTGCCCTATCCTATACTCTATCCTATCATATCATCTATCGTATCCTATCCTCTATCCTATCCTATCTTCTATCCTATCCTAACCTCTATCCTATCCTATCCTCTATCCTATCCTATCATCTATCCTATCTTATCTTCTATATTATCCTATCCTCTATTTTATCCTGTCCTCAATCCTATCCTATCCTCTATCATATCCTATCCTCTTTCCTATTATATTCTCTATCCTATCCTATCCTCTATCCTATCCTATCCTCTATAATACCCTATCCTCTATCCTATCCTATCCTCTATCCTATCGTATCCTCTATCCTATCCAATCCTCTATCCTATAATATCATCTATCCTACGCTATTCTCTATCCTATCCCACCCTCTTCCCTATCCCATACTCTATCCTATCATATCCTCTAACCTATCCTATCCACTATCCTATCCTATCCTCTTTCCTATTATATTCTCTATCCTATCCTATCCTCTATCCTATCCTATACTCTAACCTATCCTATCCTTAATCCTATCCTATCCTCCATGCTATCCTTTCCTCTATCCTATCCTCTATCCTATTGTATCCTGTATCCTATCCCATCCTCTGCCCTATCCTATACTCTATCCTATCATATCATCTATCGTATCCTATCCTCTATCCTATCCTATCTTCTATCCTATCCTATCCTCTATCCTATCCTATCCTCTATCCTATCCTATCATCTATCCTATCCTATCTTCGATATTATCCTATCCTCTATTTTATCCTGTCCTCAATCCTATCCTATCCTCTATCATATCCTATCCTCTTTCCTATTATATTCTCTATCCTATCCTATCCTCTATCCT
This sequence comes from Halictus rubicundus, assembly GCF_050948215.1. NCBI lineage: Eukaryota > Metazoa > Arthropoda > Insecta > Hymenoptera > Halictidae > Halictus > Halictus rubicundus. Next base: position 181,114 of record NW_027488954.1, on the reverse strand, counting down.
ATCCTATCCTCTATCCTATCCTATCCTCTATCCTATCCTATCCTCGATCCTATCCTCCATCCTATCCTATCCTCTATCCTATAATATCGTCTATCCTATCCTATTCTCTATCCTATCCTATTCTCTATCCTGTCCTATCCTCTATCCTATCCTATCCTCTATCCTATCCAATCCGCTATCCTATCCTCTATCCCGTCCTATCCCCTATCCTATCCTGTCGTCAATCCTATCCTATCCTCTATGCTATCCTATCCTCTATCCTATCCTATCCACTATCCTATCCTATCCTCTATCCTACCCTATCCTCTATCCTATCCCATCCTCTATCCTATCGTATCCTCTATCCTATCCTATCCTCTATCCTATCCCATCATCTATCCTATCCTATCCTCTATCCTATCCTATCCCCTATCCTATCCAATCCCCGATCCTATCCTCTATCCTACCCTTTCCGCTATGCTATCCTATCCTCTATAATATCGTATCCTCTGTCCTATCCTTCCTCTATCCTACAATATCATCTATCCTATCCTATCCTCTATCCTATCCTATCCACCATCCTATCCTATCCTCAATCCTATCCTATACTCCATCCTATCCTATCCGCTATCCTATACTATCCTCTATCCTATCCTATCCTCTATCCTATCCTATCCTCTATCCTATCCTATACTCTATCCTATCCTATCGTCTATAATACCGTATCCTCTATCCTATCCTATCCTCTATCCTATCCTATACTCTATCCTATCCTATCGTCTATAATACCGTATCCTCTATCCTATCCTATCCTCTATCCTATCCTATCCTTCTCTCATATCCTATCCTCTATCCTATCCTATCCTCTATCCTATCCTGTCCTCTATCCTATAATATCATCTATCCTATCCTATTCTCTATCCTATCCTATCCTATCCTCTACCGTATCCTATCCTCTATCCTATCCAATCCTATATCCTATTCTCTATCCTATCCTATCCTCTATCGTATCCTATCCCCTATCTTGTCCTATCCTCTATCCTATTCTATCCTCTATCCTATCGAATCCTATATCCTATTCTCTATCCTATCCTATCCTCTATCGTATCCTATCCCCTATCTTGTCCTATCCTCTATCCCATTCTATCCTCTATCCTATCCTATCCTCTATCGTCTCCTGTCCTCTATCCTATCCAATCCCCTATCCTATCCAATCCCCGATCCTATCCTCTATCCTACCCTTTCCGCTATGCTATCCTATCCTCTATAATATCGTATCCTCTGTCCTATCCTTCCTCTATCCTACAATATCATCTATCCTATCCTATCCTCTATCCTATCCTATCCACCATCCTATCCTATCCTCAATCCTATCCTATCGTCTATAATACCCTATCCTCTATCCTATCCTATCCTCTATCCTATCGTATCCTCTATCCTATCCAATCCTCTATCCTATAATATCATCTATCCTACGCTATTCTCTATCCTATCCCACCCTCTTCCCTATCCCATACTCTATCCTATCATATCCTCTATCCTATCCTATTCTCTATCCTATCCTCTATCCTATCGTATCCTCTATCCTATCTAATCCTCTATCCTATCCTCTATCATATCCTATCCTCTAACTTATCCTATCCTCTATAATATCGTTTCCTCTGTCCTATAATGTCCTCTATCCTATAATATCATCTATCCTATCCTATTCTCTATCCTATCCTATCCTATCCTCTATCGTATCCTATCCTCTATCCTATCCAATCCTATATCCTATTCTCTATCCTATCCTATCCTCTATCGTATCCTATCCCCTATCTTGTCCTATCCTCTATCCTATTCTATCCTCTATCCTATCCAATCCTATATCCTATTCTCTATCCTATCCTATCCTCTATCGTATCCTATCCCCTATCTTGTCCTATCCTCTATCCCATTCTATCCTCTATCCTATCCTATCCTCTATCGTCTCCTGTCCTCTATCCTATCCAATCCCCTATCCTATCCAATCCCCGATCCTATCCTCTATCCTACCCTTTCCGCTATGCTATCCTATCCTCTATAATATCGTATCCTCTGTCCTATCCTTCCTCTATCCTACAATATCATCTATCCTATCCTATCCTCTATCCTATCCTATCCACCATCCTATCCTATCCTCAATCCTATCCTATCGTCTATAATACCCTATCCTCTATCCTATCCTATCCTCTATCCTATCGTATCCTCTATCCTATCCAATCCTCTATCCTATAATATCATCTATCCTACGCTATTCTCTATCCTATCCCACCCTCTTCCCTATCCCATACTCTATCCTATCATATCCTCTATCCTATCCTATCCACTATCCTATCCTATCCTCTTTCCTATCCTATTCTCTATCCTATCCTATCCTTAATCCTATCCTATCCTCCATGCTATCCTATCCTCTATCCTATCCTCTATCCTATTGTATCCTGTATCCTATCCCATCCTCTGCCCTATCCTATACTCTATCCTATCATATCATCTATCGTATCCTATCCTCTATCCTATCCTATCCTCTATCCTATCCTATCTTCTATCCTATCCTATCCACTATCCTATCCTAACCTCTATCCTATCCTATCCTCTATCCTATCCTATCCTCTATCCTATCCTATCCTCGATCCTATCCTCCATCCTATCCTATCCTCTATCCTATAATATCGTCTATCCTATCCTATCCTCAATCCTATCCTATCCTCTATCCTATCCTATCGTCAATCCTATCCTATCCTTTATGCTATCCTATGCTCTATCCTATCCTATCGTCTATCCTATCCTATCCTCTATCCTATCCTATCTTCTATCCTATCCTATCCACTATCCTATCCTATCCTCTATCCTATCCTATCCTCTATCCTATCCTATCCTCTATCCTATCCTATCCTCGATCCTATCCTCCATCCTATCCTATCCTCTATCCTATAATATCGTCTATCCTATCCTATTCTCTATCCTATCCTATTCTCTATCCTGTCCTATCCTCTATCCTATCCTATCCTCTATCCTATCCAATGCGCTATCCTATCCTCTATCCCGTCCTATCCCCTATCCTATCCTGTCGTCAATCCTATCCTATCCTCTATGCTATCCTATCCTCTATCCTATCCTATCCACTATCCTATACTATCCTCTATCCTATCCTATCCTCTATCCTATCCCATCCTCTATCCTATCCTATCCTCTATCCTATCCTATCCTCTATCCTATCCCATCATCTATCCTATCCTATCCTCTATCCTATCCTATCCCCTATCCTATCCAATCCCCGATCCTATCCTCTATCCTACCCTTTCCGCTATGCTATCCTATCCTCTATAATATCGTATCCTCTGTCCTATCCTTCCTCTATCCTACAATATCATCTATCCTATCCTATCCTCTATCCTATCCTATCCACCATCCTATCCTATCCTCAATCCTATCCTATACTCCATCCTATCCTATCCGCTATCCTATACTATCCTCTATCCTATCCTATCCTCTATCCTATCCTATCCTCTATCCTAACCTATACTCTATCCTATCCTATCGTCTATAATATCGTATCCTCTATCCTATCCTATCCTCTATCCTATCCTATACTCTATCCTATCCTATCGTCTATAATACCGTATCCTCTATCCTATCCTATCCTCTATCCTATCCTATCCTCTATCCTATCCTATCCTTCTCTCATATCCTATCCTCTATCCTATCCTATCCTCTATCCTATCCTATCCTCTATCCTATCCTGTCCTCTATCCTATAATATCATCTATCCTATCCTATTCTCTATCCTATCCTATCCTATCCTCTACCGTATCCTATCCTGTATCCGATCCAATCCCCTATCGTATCCTCTATCCTATCCTATTCTCTATCCTATCCTCTATCCTATCGTATCCTCTATCCTATCTAATCCTCTATCCTATCCTCTATCATATCCTATCCTCTAACTTATCCTATCCTCTATAATATCGTTTCCTCTGTCCTATAATGTCCTCTATCCTATAATATCATCTATCCTATCCTATTCTCTATCCTATCCTATCCTATCCTCTATCGTATCCTATCCTCTATCCTATCCAATCCTATATCCTATTCTCTATCCTATCCTATCCTCTATCGTATCCTATCCCCTATCTTGTCCTATCCTCTATCCTATTCTATCCTCTATCCTATCCAATCCTATATCCTATTCTCTATCCTATCCTATCCTCTATCGTATCCTATCCCCTATCTTGTCCTATCCTCTATCCCATTCTATCCTCTATCCTATCCTATCCTCTATCGTCTCCTGTCCTCTATCCTATCCAATCCCCTATCCTATCCACTCCCCGATCCTATCCTCTATCCTACCCTTTCCGCTATGCTATCCTATCCTCTATAATATCGTATCCTCTGTCCTATCCTTCCTCTATCCTACAATATCATCTATCCTATCCTATCCTCTATCCTATCCTATCCACCATCCTATCCTATCCTCAATCCTATCCTATCGTCTATAATACCCTATCCTCTATCCTATCCTATCCTCTATCCTATCGTATCCTCTATCCTATCCAATCCTCTATCCTATAATATCATCTATCCTACGCTATTCTCTATCCTATCCCACCCTCTTCCCTATCCCATACTCTATCCTATCATATCCTCTATCCTATCCTATCCACTATCCTATCCTATCCTCTTTCCTATCCTATTCTCTATCCTATCCTATCCTCAATCCTATCCTATCCTCAATCCTATCCTATCCTGTCCTCTGTCCTATAATATCCTCTATCCTATCCTATCCTCTATCCTATCCTATCCTCCATCCTATCCTATCCTCTATCCTATCCTATCCTCCATCCTATCCTATCCTCTATCCTATCCTGTATCCTATCCTATCCTCTATCCTATCCTGTACTCTATCCTATCCCATCCTCTATCCTATCCTATCCTCTATCCTATCCTATCCCCTATAGTATCGTATCCTCTATCCTATCCTATCCTCAATCCTATCCTATCCTCTATCCTATCCTATCGTCAATCCTATCCTATCCTTTATGCTATCCTATCCTCTATCCTATCCTATCGTCTATCCTATCCTATCCTCTATCCTATCCTATCTTCTATCCTATCCTATCCACTATCCTATCCTATCCTCTATCCTATCCTATCCTCTATCCTATCCTATCCTCTATCCTATCCTATCCTCGATCCTATCCTCCATCCTATCCTATCCTCTATCCTATCCTATCCTCTATCCTATCCTATCCTCTATCCTATCCTGTCCTCTATCCTATAATATCATCTATCCTATCCTATTCTCTATCCTATCCTATCCTATCCTCTACCGTATCCTATCCTGTATCCGATCCAATCCCCTATCGTATCCTCTATCCTATCCTATTCTCTATCCTATCCTCTATCCTATCGTATCCTCTATCCTATCTAATCCTCTATCCTATCCTCTATCATATCCTATCCTCTAACTTATCCTATCCTCTATAATATCGTTTCCTCTGTCCTATAATGTCCTCTATCCTATAATATCATCTATCCTATCCTATTCTCTATCCTATCCTATCCTATCCTCTATCGTATCCTATCCTCTATCCTATCCAATCCTATATCCTATTCTCTATCCTATCCTATCCTCTATCGTATCCTATCCCCTATCTTGTCCTATCCTCTATCCTATTCTATCCTCTATCCTATCCAATCCTATATCCTATTCTCTATCCTATCCTATCCTCTATCGTATCCTATCCCCTATCTTGTCCTATCCTCTATCCCATTCTATCCTCTATCCTATCCTATCCTCTATCGTCTCCTGTCCTCTATCCTATCCAATCCCCTATCCTATCCACTCCCCGATCCTATCCTCTATCCTACCCTTTCCGCTATGCTATCCTATCCTCTGTAATATCGTATCCTCTGTCCTATCCTTCCTCTATCCCACAATATCATCTATCCTATCCTATCCTCTATCCTATCCTATCCACCATCCTATCCTATCCTCAATCCTATCCTATCGTCTATAATACCCTATCCTCTATCCTATCCTATCCTCTATCCTATCGTATCCTCTATCCTATCCAATCCTCTATCCTATAATATCATCTATCCTACGCTATTCTCTATCCTATCCCACCCTCTTCCCTATCCCATACTCTATCCTATCATATCCTCTATCCTATCCTATCCACTATCCTATCCTATCCTCTTTCCTATCCTATTCTCTATCCTATCCTATCCTCAATCCTATCCTATCCTCAATCCTATCCTATCCTGTCCTCTGTCCTATAATATCCTCTATCCTATCCTATCCTCTATCCTATCCTATCCTCCATCCTATCCTATCCTCTATCCTATCCTATCCTCCATCCTATCCTATCCTCTATCCTATCCTGTATCCTATCCTATCCTCTATCCTATCCTGTACTCTATCCTATCCCATCCTCTATCCTATCCTATCCTCTATCCTATCCTATCCCCTATAGTATCGTATCCTCTATCCTATCCTATCCTCAATCCTATCCTATCCTCTATCCTATCCTATCGTCAATCCTATCCTATCCTTTATGCTATCCTATCCTCTATCCTATCCTATCGTCTATCCTATCCTATCCTCTATCCTATCCTATCTTCTATCCTATCCTATCCACTATCCTATCCTATCCTCTATCCTATCCTATCCTCTATCCTATCCTATCCTCTATCCTATCCTATCCTCGATCCTATCCTCTATCCTATCCTATCCTCTATCCTATCCTATCCTCTATCCTATCCTATCCTCGATCCTATCCTCCATCCTATCCTATCCTCTATCCTATAATATCGTCTATCCTATCCTATTCTCTATCCTATCCTATTTTCTATCCTGTCCTATCCTCTATCCTATCCTATCCTCTATCCTATCCAATCCGCTATCCTATCCTCTATCCCGTCCTATCCCCTATCCTATCCTGTCGTCAATCCTATCCTATCCTCTATCCTATCATATCCTCTATCCTATCCTATCCACTATCCTATCCTATCCTCTATCCTATCCTATCCACCATCCTATCCTATCCTCAATCCTATCCTATCGTCTATAATACCCTATCCTCTATCCTATCCTATCCTCTATCCTATCGTATCCTCTATCCTATCCAATCCTCTATCCTATAATATCATCTATCCTACGCTATTCTCTATCCTATCCCACCCTCTTCCCTATCCCATACTCTATCCTATCATATCCTCTATCCTATCCTATCCACTATCCTATCCTATCCTCTTTCCTATCCTATTCTCTATCCTATCCTATCCTCAATCCTATCCTATCCTCAATCCTATCCTATCCTGTCCTCTGTCCTATCCTATCCTCAATCCTATCCTATCCTCTATCCTATCCTATCGTCAATCCTATCCTATCCTTTATGCTATCCTATCCTCTATCCTATCCTATCGTCTATCCTATCCTATCCTCTATCCTATCCTATCTTCTATCCTATCCTATCCACTATCCTATCCTATCCTCTATCCTATCCTATCCTCTATCCTATCCTATCCTCTATCCTATCCTATCCTCGATCCTATCCTCCATCCTATCCTATCCTCTATCCTATAATATCGTCTATCCTATCCTATTCTCTATCCTATCCTATTCTCTATCCTGTCCTATCCTCTATCCTATCCTATCCTCTATCCTATCCAATCCGCTATCCTATCCTCTATCCCGTCCTATCCCCTATCCTATCCTGTCGTCAATCCTATCCTATCCTCTATCCTATCATATCCTCTATCCTATCCTATCCACTATCCTATCCTATCCTCTTTCCTATCCTATTCTCTATCCTATCCTATCCTCTATCCTATCCTATACTCTAACCTATCCTATCCTTAATCCTATCCTATCCTCCATGCTATCCTATCCTCTATCATATCCTCTATCCTATTGTATCCTGTATCCTATCCCATCCTATGCCCTATCCTATACTCTATCGTATCATATCATCTATCGTATCCTATCCTCTATCCTATCCTATCTTCTATCCTATCCTATCCTCTATCCTATCCTATCCTCTATCCTATCCTATCATCTATCCTATCCTATCTTCTATATTATCCTGTCCTCTATTTTATCCTGTCCTCAATCCTATCCTATCCTCTATCATATCCTATCCTCTTTCCTATTATGTTCTCTATCCTACTCTATCCTCTATCCTATCCTATCCTCTATCCTATCCTATCCTCTATCCTATCCTATCCTCTATCCTATCCTATCCTCTATAATATCGTATCCTCTATCCTATCCTATCCTCAATCCTATCCTATCCTGTCCTCTGTCCTATAATATCCTCTATCCTAACCTATCCTCTATCCTATCGTATCCTCTATCCTATCCTATCCTCAATCCTATCCTATCCTGTCCTCTGTCCTATAATATCCTCTATCCTATCCTATCCTCTATCCTATCCTATCCTCCATCCTATCCTATCCTCTATCCTATCCTATCCTCCATCCTATCCTATCCTCTATCCTATCCTGTATCCTATCCTATCCTCTATCCTATCCTGTACTCTATCCTATCCCATCCTCTATCCTATCCTATCCTCTATCCTATCCTATCCCCTATAGTATCGTATCCTCTATCCTATCCTATCCTCAATCCTATCCTATCCTCTATCCTATCCTATCGTCAATCCTATCCTATCCTTTATGCTATCCTATCCTCTATCCTATCCTATCGTCTATCCTATCCTATCCTCTATCAAATCCTATCTTCTATCCTATCCTATCCACTATCCTATCCTATCCTCTATCCTATCCTATCCTCTATCCTATCCTATCCTCTATCCTATCCTATCCTCGATCCTAACCTCCATCCTATCCTATCCTCTATCCTATAATATCGTCCATCCTATCCTATTCTCTATCCTATCCTATTCTCTATCCTGTCCTATCCTCTATCGTATCCTATCCTCTATCCTATCCAATCCGCTATCCTATCCTGTATCCCGTCCTATCCCCTATCCTATCCTATCGTCAATCCTATCCTATCCTCTATGCTATCCTATCCTCTATCCTATCCTATCGTCTATCCTATTCTATCCTCTATCCTATCCTATCCTCTATCCTATCCTATCCACTATCCTATCCTATCCTCTATCCTATCCTATCCTCTATCCTATCCTATCCTCTATCGTATCCTATCCTCTATCCTATCCAATCCTATATCCTATACTCTATCCTATCCAATCCTATATCCTATACTCTATCCTATCCTATCCTCTATCCTATCCTATCGTCAATCCTATCCTATCCTTTATGCTATCCTATCCTCTATCCTATCCTATCGTCTATCCTATCCTATCCTCTATCCTATCCTATCTTCTATCCTATCCTATCCACTATCCTATCCTATCCTCTATCCTATCCTATCCTCTATCCTATCCTATCCTCTATCCTATCCTATCCTCGATCCTATCCTCCATCCTATCCTATCCTCTATCCTATAATATCGTCTATCCTATCCTATTCTCTATCCTATCCTACTCTCTATCCTGTCGTATCCTCTATCGTATCCTATCCTCTATCCTATCCAATCCGCTATCGTATCCTATCCTCTATCCTATCCAATCCTATATCCTATACTCTATCCTATCCAATCCTCTATCCTATCCTATCCTCTATCCTATCCTATCCTCTATCCTATCCTATCGTCTATCCTATCCTATCCTCTATCCTATCCTATCTTCTATCCTATCCTATCCTCTATCCTATCCCATCCTCTATCCTATCCTATCCTCTATCCTATCCTATCCTCTATCCTATCCTATCCTCTATCCTATCCCATCATCTATCCTATCCTATCCGCTATCCTATCCTATCCTCTATTCTATCCTATCCTCTTTCCTATCCTATCCTCAATCCTATCCTATCCACTATCCTATCCTATCCTCTATCCTATCCTATCCTCTATCCTACCCTATCCTCTATAATATCGTATCCTCTATCATATCATATCCTCTTTCCTATAATATCATCTATCCTATCCAATCGCCTATCGTATCCTGTATCCTATCCTATTCTCTATGCTATCCTCTATCCTATCCTATCCTTTATCCTATCCTATCCTCTATCCAATCCATTCCTCAATCCAATCGTATCCAATATCCTATCCTATCCTCTATCCTATCCTATCCTGTATCCTTTCCTATCCTCTATCCTAACCTATCCTCTATCCTATCCTATCCTCTATCCCATCCTATCCTCTATCCTATCCTATCCTCTATCCTACCCTATCCTCCATCCTATCCTATCCTCTATCCTATCCTATCCTCTATCCTATCCTATCCTATCCTCTATCCTATCCTATCCTATCCTCTATCCTATCCTATCCTCTATCCTATCCTATCCTCTATCCTATCCTATCCTCTATCCTATCCTATCCTCTATCCTATCCTATCCTCTATCCTATCCTATCCTCTATCCTATCCTATCCTCTATCCTATCCTATCCTCTATCCTATCCTATCCTCTATCTTATCCTATCCTCTATCGTATCCTATCATGTATGCGATCCAATCGCCTATCCTTTCCTATCCTCTATCCTAACCTATCATCTATCCTATCCTATTCTCTATCCTTTCCTATCCTATCCTATCCTCTATCGTATCCTATCCTCTATCCTATCCAATCCTATATCCTATTCTCTATCCTATATCCTATCCTATCCTCTATCCTATCCTATCCTCTATCCTATCCTATCCTCTATCCTATCCTATCCTCTATCCTATCCTATCGTCCATCCTATCCTATCCTCTATCCTCTATCCTATCCTCTATACTATCCTATCCTCTATCCTATCCTATCCTCTATCCTATCCTAGCCTCTATCCTATCCTATCCTCTATCCTATCCTATCCTCTATCCTATCCTATCCTCTATCCTATCCTATCCTCTATCCTATCCTATCCTCTATCCTATCCTATCCTCTATCCTATCCTATCATCTATCGTATCCTATCCTGTATCCGATCAAATCGCCTATCCTTTCCTATCCTCTATCCTACCCTATCCTCTATCCTATCCTATCCTCTGTCCCATCCTATCCTCTATCCTATCCTATCCTCTATCCTATCCTATCCTCTATCCTATCCTATCCTTCTCTCCTATCCTATCCTCTATCCTATCCTATCCTCTATCCTATCCTATCCTCTATCCTATCCTATCATCTATCGTATCCTATCCTGTATCCGATCAAATCGCCTATCCTTTCCTATCCTCTATCCTACCCTATCCTCTTTCCTATCCTATCCTCTGTCCCATTCTATCCTCTATCCTGTCCTATCCTCTATCCTATCCTATCCTCTATCCTATCCTAGCCTCTATCCTATCCTATACTCTATCCTGTCCTATCCTCTATCCTACCCTATCCTCTATCCTATCCTATCCTCTGTCCCATCCTATCCTCTATCCTATCTTATCCTCTGTCCTATTCTATACTCTATCCTATCCTTTCCGCCATCCTATCCTATCCTGTCCTCTATCGAATCCTATCCTCTATCCTATCCAATACCCTATCCTATCGTCTATCCTATCCTATCCTCTATCCTATCCTATCTTCTATCCTATCCTATCCTCTATCCTATCCCATCCTCTATCCTATCCTATCCTCTATCCTATCCTATCCTCTATCCTATCCTATCCTCTATCCTATCCCATCATCTATCCTATCCTATCCGCTATCCTATCCTATCCTCTATTCTATCCTATCCTCTTTCCTATCCTATCCTCAATCCTATCCTATCCACTATCCTATCCTATCCTCTATCCTATCCTATCCTCTATCCTACCCTATCCTCTATAATATCGTATCCTCTATCATATCATATCCTCTTTCCTATAATATCATCTATCCTATCCAATCGCCTATCGTATCCTGTATCCTATCCTATTCTCTATGCTATCCTCTATCCTATCCTATCCTTTATCCTATCCTATCCTCTATCCAATCCATTCCTCAATCCAATCGTATCCAATATCCTATCCTATCCTCTATCCTATCCTATCCTGTATCCTTTCCTATCCTCTATCCTAACCTATCCTCTATCCTATCCTATCCTCTATCCCATCCTATCCTCTATCCTATCCTATCCTCTATCCTACCCTATCCTCCATCCTATCCTATCCTCTATCCTATCCTATCCTCTATCCTATCCTATCCTATCCTCTATCCTATCCTATCCTATCCTCTATCCTATCCTATCCTCTATCCTATCCTATCCTCTATCCTATCCTATCCTCTATCCTATCCTATCCTCTATCCTATCCTATCCTCTATCCTATCCTATCCTCTATCCTATCCTATCCTCTATCCTATCCTATCCTCTATCCTATCCTATCCTCTATCTTATCCTATCCTCTATCGTATCCTATCATGTATGCGATCCAATCGCCTATCCTTTCCTATCCTCTATCCTAACCTATCATCTATCCTATCCTATTCTCTATCCTTTCCTATCCTATCCTATCCTCTATCGTATCCTATCCTCTATCCTATCCAATCCTATATCCTATTCTCTATCCTATATCCTATCCTATCCTCTATCCTATCCTATCCTCTATCCTATCCTATCCTCTATCCTATCCTATCCTCTATCCTATCCTATCGTCCATCCTATCCTATCCTCTATCCTCTATCCTATCCTCTATACTATCCTATCCTCTATCCTATCCTATCCTCTATCCTATCCTAGCCTCTATCCTATCCTATCCTCTATCCTATCCTATCCTCTATCCTATCCTATCCTCTATCCTATCCTATCCTCTATCCTATCCTATCCTCTATCCTATCCTATCCTCTATCCTATCCTATCATCTATCGTATCCTATCCTGTATCCGATCAAATCGCCTATCCTTTCCTATCCTCTATCCTACCCTATCCTCTATCCTATCCTATCCTCTGTCCCATCCTATCCTCTATCCTATCCTATCCTCTATCCTATCCTATCCTCTATCCTATCCTATCCTTCTCTCCTATCCTATCCTCTATCCTATCCTATCCTCTATCCTATCCTATCCTCTATCCTATCCTATCATCTATCGTATCCTATCCTGTATCCGATCAAATCGCCTATCCTTTCCTATCCTCTATCCTACCCTATCCTCTTTCCTATCCTATCCTCTGTCCCATTCTATCCTCTATCCTGTCCTATCCTCTATCCTATCCTATCCTCTATCCTATCCTAGCCTCTATCCTATCCTATACTCTATCCTGTCCTATCCTCTATCCTACCCTATCCTCTATCCTATCCTATCCTCTGTCCCATCCTATCCTCTATCCTATCTTATCCTCTGTCCTATTCTATACTCTATCCTATCCTTTCCGCCATCCTATCCTATCCTGTCCTCTATCGAATCCTATCCTCTATCCTATCCAATACCCTATCCTATCCTCTATCCGATCCTATCCTCTATCCTATCCTATCTTCTATAATATCGTTTCCTCTGTCCTATAATGTCCTCTATCCTATAATATCATCTATCCTATCCTATTCTCTATCCTATCCTATCCTATCCTCTATCGTATCCTATCCTCTAACTTATCCTATCCTCTATCCTATCTTATCCTCTGTCCTATTCTATACTTTATCCTATCCTTTCCTTCATCCTATCCTATCCTGTCCTCTATCGAATCCTATCCTCTATCCTATCCAATACCCTATCCTATCCTCTATCCGATCCTATCCTCTATCCTATCCTATCCTCTATAATATCGTTTCCTCTGTCCTATAATGTCCTCTATCCTATAATATCATCTATCCTATCCTATCCTCTATCCTATCCTATCCTCTATCCTACCCTATCCTCTATAATATCGTATCCTCTATCATATCATATCCTCTTTTCTATAATATCATCTATCCTACCCTATCGCCTATCGTATCCTGTATCCTATCCTATTCTCTATGCTATCCTCTATCCTATCCTATCCTTTATCCTATCCTATCCTCTATCCAATCCATTCCTCAATCCTATCGTATCCAATATCCTATCCTATCCTCTATCCTATCCTATCCTGTATCCTTTCCTATCCTCTATCCTAACCTATCCTCTATCCTATCCTATCCTCTATCCCATCCTATCCTCTATCCTATCCTATCCTCTATCCTACCCTATCCTCCATCCTATCCTATCCTCTATCCTATCCTATCCTCTATCCTATCCTATCCTATCCTCTATCCTATCCTATCCTATCCTCTATCCTATCCTATCCTCTATCCTATCCTATCCTCTATCCTATCCTATCCTCTATCCTATCCTATCCTCTATCCTATCCTATCCTCTATCCTATCCTATCCTCTATCCTATCCTATCCTCTATCCTATCCTATCCTCTATCTTATCCTATCCTCTATCGTATCCTATCATGTATGCGATCCAATCGCCTATCCTTTCCTATCCTCTATCCTACCCTATCCTCTATCCTATCCTATCCTCTGTCCCATCCTATCCTCTATCCTATCCTATCCTCTATCCTATCCTATCCTCTATCCTATCCTATCCTTCTCTCCTATCCTATCCTCTATCCTATCCTATCCTCTATCCTATCCTATCCTCTATCCTATCCTATCCTCTATCCTATCCTATCCTTCTCTCCTATCCTATCCTCTATCCTATCCTATCCTCTATCCTATCCTATCCTCTATCCTATCCTATCCTCTATCCTATCCTAGCCTCTATCCTATCCTATCCTCTATCGTATCCTATCCCCTATCTTGTCCTATCCTCTATCCCATTCTATCCTCTATCCTATCCTATCCTCTATCGTCTCCTGTCCTCTATCCTATCCAATCCCCTATCCTATCCACTCCCCGATCCTATCCTCTATCCTACCCTTTCCGCTATGCTATCCTATCCTCTATAATATCGTATCCTCTGTCCTATCCTTCCTCTATCCTACAATATCATCTATCCTATCCTATCCTCTATCCTATCCTATCCACCATCCTATCCTATCCTCAATCCTATCCTATCGTCTATAATACCCTATCCTCTATCCTATCCTATCCTCTATCCTATCGTATCCTCTATCCTATCCAATCCTCTATCCTATAATATCATCTATCCTACGCTATTCTCTATCCTATCCCACCCTCTTCCCTATCCCATACTCTATCCTATCATATCCTCTATCCTATCCTATCCACTATCCTATCCTATCCTCTTTCCTATCCTATTCTCTATCCTATCCTATCCTCAATCCTATCCTATCCTCAATCCTATCCTATCCTGTCCTCTGTCCTATAATATCCTCTATCCTATCCTATCATCTATCCTATCCTATCCTCCATCCTATCCTATCCTCTATCCTATCCTATCCTCCATCCTATCCTATCCTCTATCCTATCCTGTATCCTATCCTATCCTCTATCCTATCCTATCCTCTATCCTATCCTATCCTCTATCTTATCCTATCCTCTATCGTATCCTATCATGTATGCGATCCAATCGCCTATCCTTTCCTATCCTCTATCCTACCCTATCCTCTATCCTATCCTATCCTCTGTCCCATCCTATCCTCTATCCTATCCTATCCTCCATCCTATCCTATCCTCTATCCTATAATATCGTCTATCCTATCCTATTCTCTATCCTATCCTATTTTCTATCCTGTCCTATCCTCTATCCTATCCTATCCTCTATCCTATCCAATCCGCTATCCTATCCTCTATCCCGTCCTATCCCCTATCCTATCCTGTCGTCAATCCTATCCTATCCTCTATCCTATCATATCCTCTATCCTATCCTATCCACTATCCTATCCTATCCTCTATCCTATCCTATCCACCATCCTATCCTATCCTCAATCCTATCCTATCGTCTATAATACCCTATCCTCTATCCTATCCTATCCTCTATCCTATCGTATCCTCTATCCTATCCAATCCTCTATCCTATAATATCATCTATCCTATCCTATCCACTATCCTATCCTATCCTCTTTCCTATCCTATTCTCTATCCTATCCTATCCTCAATCCTATCCTATCCTCAATCCTATCCTATCCTGTCCTCTGTCCTATCCTATCCTCAATCCTATCCTATCCTCTATCCTATCCTATCGTCAATCCTATCCTATCCTTTATGCTATCCTATCCTCTATCCTATCCTATCGTCTATCCTATCCTATCCTCTATCCTATCCTATCTTCTATCCTATCCTATCCACTATCCTATCCTATCCTCTATCCTATCCTATCCTCTATCCTATCCTATCCTCTATCCTATCCTATCCTCGATCCTATCCTCCATCCTATCCTATCCTCTATCCTATAATATCGTCTATCCTATCCTATTCTCTATCCTATCCTATTCTCTATCCTGTCCTATCCTCTATCCTATCCTATCCTCTATCCTATCCAATCCGCTATCCTATCCTCTATCCCGTCCTATCCCCTATCCTATCCTGTCGTCAATCCTATCCTATCCTCTATCCTATCATATCCTCTATCCTATCCTATCCACTATCCTATCCTATCCTCTTTCCTATCCTATTCTCTATCCTATCCTATCCTCTATCCTATCCTATACTCTAACCTATCCTATCCTTAATCCTATCCTATCCTCCATGCTATCCTATCCTCTATCATATCCTCTATCCTATTGTATCCTGTATCCTATCCCATCCTATGCCCTATCCTATACTCTATCGTATCATATCATCTATCGTATCCTATCCTCTATCCTATCCTATCTTCTATCCTATCCTATCCTCTATCCTATCCTATCCTCTATCCTATCCTATCATCTATCCTATCCTATCTTCTATATTATCCTGTCCTCTATTTTATCCTGTCCTCAATCCTATCCTATCCTCTATCATATCCTATCCTCTTTCCTATTATGTTCTCTATCCTATCCTATCCTCTATCCTATCCTATCCTCTATCTTGTCCTATCCTCTATCCCATTCTATCCTCTATCCTATCCTATCCTCTATCGTCTCCTGTCCTCTATCCTATCCAATCCCCTATCCTATCCACTCCCCGATCCTATCCTCTATCCTACCCTTTCCGCTATGCTATCCTATCCTCTATAATATCGTATCCTCTGTCCTATCCTTCCTCTATC
Source organism: Halictus rubicundus (assembly GCF_050948215.1). Lineage (NCBI taxonomy): Eukaryota > Metazoa > Arthropoda > Insecta > Hymenoptera > Halictidae > Halictus > Halictus rubicundus. Next base: position 164,020 of record NW_027488954.1, on the reverse strand, counting down.
CTACAATATCATCTATCCTATCCTATCCTCTATCCTATCCTATCCACCATCCTATCCTATCCTCAATCCTATCCTATCGTCTATAATACCCTATCCTCTATCCTATCCTATCCTCTATCCTATCGTATCCTCTATCCTATCCAATCCTCTATCCTATAATATCATCTATCCTACGCTATTCTCTATCCTATCCCACCCTCTTCCCTATCCCATACTCTATCCTATCATATCCTCTATCCTATCCTATCCACTATCCTATCCTATCCTCTTTCCTATCCTATTCTCTATCCTATCCTATCCTCAATCCTATCCTATCCTCAATCCTATCCTATCCTGTCCTCTGTCCTATAATATCCTCTATCCTATCCTATCATCTATCCTATCCTATCCTCCATCCTATCCTATCCTCTATCCTATCCTATCCTCCATCCTATCCTATCCTCTATCCTATCCTGTATCCTATCCTATCCTCTATCCTATCCTATCCTCTATCCTATCCTATCCTCTATCTTATCCTATCCTCTATCGTATCCTATCATGTATGCGATCCAATCGCCTATCCTTTCCTATCCTCTATCCTACCCTATCCTCTATCCTATCCTATCCTCTGTCCCATCCTATCCTCTATCCTATCCTATCCTCCATCCTATCCTATCCTCTATCCTATAATATCGTCTATCCTATCCTATTCTCTATCCTATCCTATTTTCTATCCTGTCCTATCCTCTATCCTATCCTATCCTCTATCCTATCCAATCCGCTATCCTATCCTCTATCCCGTCCTATCCCCTATCCTATCCTGTCGTCAATCCTATCCTATCCTCTATCCTATCATATCCTCTATCCTATCCTATCCACTATCCTATCCTATCCTCTATCCTATCCTATCCACCATCCTATCCTATCCTCAATCCTATCCTATCGTCTATAATACCCTATCCTCTATCCTATCCTATCCTCTATCCTATCGTATCCTCTATCCTATCCAATCCTCTATCCTATAATATCATCTATCCTATCCTATCCACTATCCTATCCTATCCTCTTTCCTATCCTATTCTCTATCCTATCCTATCCTCAATCCTATCCTATCCTCAATCCTATCCTATCCTGTCCTCTGTCCTATCCTATCCTCAATCCTATCCTATCCTCTATCCTATCCTATCGTCAATCCTATCCTATCCTTTATGCTATCCTATCCTCTATCCTATCCTATCGTCTATCCTATCCTATCCTCTATCCTATCCTATCTTCTATCCTATCCTATCCACTATCCTATCCTATCCTCTATCCTATCCTATCCTCTATCCTATCCTATCCTCTATCCTATCCTATCCTCGATCCTATCCTCCATCCTATCCTATCCTCTATCCTATAATATCGTCTATCCTATCCTATTCTCTATCCTATCCTATTCTCTATCCTGTCCTATCCTCTATCCTATCCTATCCTCTATCCTATCCAATCCGCTATCCTATCCTCTATCCCGTCCTATCCCCTATCCTATCCTGTCGTCAATCCTATCCTATCCTCTATCCTATCATATCCTCTATCCTATCCTATCCACTATCCTATCCTATCCTCTTTCCTATCCTATTCTCTATCCTATCCTATCCTCTATCCTATCCTATACTCTAACCTATCCTATCCTTAATCCTATCCTATCCTCCATGCTATCCTATCCTCTATCATATCCTCTATCCTATTGTATCCTGTATCCTATCCCATCCTATGCCCTATCCTATACTCTATCGTATCATATCATCTATCGTATCCTATCCTCTATCCTATCCTATCTTCTATCCTATCCTATCCTCTATCCTATCCTATCCTCTATCCTATCCTATCATCTATCCTATCCTATCTTCTATATTATCCTGTCCTCTATTTTATCCTGTCCTCAATCCTATCCTATCCTCTATCATATCCTATCCTCTTTCCTATTATGTTCTCTATCCTATCCTATCCTCTATCCTATCCTATCCTCTATCCTATCCTATCCTCTATCCTATCCTATCCTCTATCCTATCCTATAATCTATAATATCGTATCCTCTATCCTATCCTATCCTCAATCCTATCCTATCCTGTCCTCTGTCCTATAATATCCTCTATCCTAACCTATCCTCTATCCTATCGTATCCTCTATCCTATCCTATCCTCAATCCTATCCTATCCTGTCCTCTGTCCTATAATATCCTCTATCCTATCCTATCCTCTATCCTATCCTATCCTCCATCCTATCCTATCCTCTATCCTATCCTATCCTCCATCCTATCCTATCCTCTATCCTATCCTGTATCCTATCCTATCCTCTATCCTATCCTGTACTCTATCCTATCCCATCCTCTATCCTATCCTATCCTCTATCCTATCCTATCCCCTATAGTATCGTATCCTCTATCCTATCCTATCCTCAATCCTATCCTATCCTCTATCCTATCCTATCGTCAATCCTATCCTATCCTTTATGCTATCCTATCCTCTATCCTATCCTATCGTCTATCCTATCCTATCCTCTATCAAATCCTATCTTCTATCCTATCCTATCCACTATCCTATCCTATCCTCTATCCTATCCTATCCTCTATCCTATCCTATCCTCTATCCTATCCTATCCTCGATCCTAACCTCCATCCTATCCTATCCTCTATCCTATAATATCGTCCATCCTATCCTATTCTCTATCCTATCCTATTCTCTATCCTGTCCTATCCTCTATCGTATCCTATCCTCTATCCTATCCAATCCGCTATCCTATCCTGTATCCCGTCCTATCCCCTATCCTATCCTATCGTCAATCCTATCCTATCCTCTATGCTATCCTATCCTCTATCCTATCCTATCGTCTATCCTATTCTATCCTCTATCCTATCCTATCCTCTATCCTATCCTATCCACTATCCTATCCTATCCTCTATCCTATCCTATCCTCTATCCTATCCTATCCTCTATCGTATCCTATCCTCTATCCTATCCAATCCTATATCCTATACTCTATCCTATCCAATCCTATATCCTATACTCTATCCTATCCTATCCTCTATCCTATCCTATCGTCAATCCTATCCTATCCTTTATGCTATCCTATCCTCTATCCTATCCTATCGTCTATCCTATCCTATCCTCTATCCTATCCTATCTTCTATCCTATCCTATCCACTATCCTATCCTATCCTCTATCCTATCCTATCCTCTATCCTATCCTATCCTCTATCCTATCCTATCCTCGATCCTATCCTCCATCCTATCCTATCCTCTATCCTATAATATCGTCTATCCTATCCTATTCTCTATCCTATCCTACTCTCTATCCTGTCGTATCCTCTATCGTATCCTATCCTCTATCCTATCCAATCCGCTATCGTATCCTATCCTCTATCCTATCCAATCCTATATCCTATACTCTATCCTATCCAATCCTCTATCCTATCCTATCCTCTATCCTATCCTATCCTCTATCCTATCCTATCGTCTATCCTATCCTATCCTCTATCCTATCCTATCTTCTATCCTATCCTATCCTCTATCCTATCCCATCCTCTATCCTATCCTATCCTCTATCCTATCCTATCCTCTATCCTATCCTATCCTCTATCCTATCCCATCATCTATCCTATCCTATCCGCTATCCTATCCTATCCTCTATTCTATCCTATCCTCTTTCCTATCCTATCCTCAATCCTATCCTATCCACTATCCTATCCTATCCTCTATCCTATCCTATCCTCTATCCTACCCTATCCTCTATAATATCGTATCCTCTATCATATCATATCCTCTTTCCTATAATATCATCTATCCTATCCAATCGCCTATCGTATCCTGTATCCTATCCTATTCTCTATGCTATCCTCTATCCTATCCTATCCTTTATCCTATCCTATCCTCTATCCAATCCATTCCTCAATCCAATCGTATCCAATATCCTATCCTATCCTCTATCCTATCCTATCCTGTATCCTTTCCTATCCTCTATCCTAACCTATCCTCTATCCTATCCTATCCTCTATCCCATCCTATCCTCTATCCTATCCTATCCTCTATCCTACCCTATCCTCCATCCTATCCTATCCTCTATCCTATCCTATCCTCTATCCTATCCTATCCTATCCTCTATCCTATCCTATCCTATCCTCTATCCTATCCTATCCTCTATCCTATCCTATCCTCTATCCTATCCTATCCTCTATCCTATCCTATCCTCTATCCTATCCTATCCTCTATCCTATCCTATCCTCTATCCTATCCTATCCTCTATCCTATCCTATCCTCTATCCTATCCTATCCTCTATCTTATCCTATCCTCTATCGTATCCTATCATGTATGCGATCCAATCGCCTATCCTTTCCTATCCTCTATCCTAACCTATCATCTATCCTATCCTATTCTCTATCCTTTCCTATCCTATCCTATCCTCTATCGTATCCTATCCTCTATCCTATCCAATCCTATATCCTATTCTCTATCCTATATCCTATCCTATCCTCTATCCTATCCTATCCTCTATCCTATCCTATCCTCTATCCTATCCTATCCTCTATCCTATCCTATCGTCCATCCTATCCTATCCTCTATCCTCTATCCTATCCTCTATACTATCCTATCCTCTATCCTATCCTATCCTCTATCCTATCCTAGCCTCTATCCTATCCTATCCTCTATCCTATCCTATCCTCTATCCTATCCTATCCTCTATCCTATCCTATCCTCTATCCTATCCTATCCTCTATCCTATCCTATCCTCTATCCTATCCTATCATCTATCGTATCCTATCCTGTATCCGATCAAATCGCCTATCCTTTCCTATCCTCTATCCTACCCTATCCTCTATCCTATCCTATCCTCTGTCCCATCCTATCCTCTATCCTATCCTATCCTCTATCCTATCCTATCCTCTATCCTATCCTATCCTTCTCTCCTATCCTATCCTCTATCCTATCCTATCCTCTATCCTATCCTATCCTCTATCCTATCCTATCATCTATCGTATCCTATCCTGTATCCGATCAAATCGCCTATCCTTTCCTATCCTCTATCCTACCCTATCCTCTATCCTATCCTAGCCTCTATCCTATCCTATACTCTATCCTGTCCTATCCTCTATCCTACCCTATCCTCTATCCTATCCTATCCTCTGTCCCATCCTATCCTCTATCCTATCTTATCCTCTGTCCTATTCTATACTCTATCCTATCCTTTCCGCCATCCTATCCTATCCTGTCCTCTATCGAATCCTATCCTCTATCCTATCCAATACCCTATCCTATCCTCTATCCGATCCTATCCTCTATCCTATCCTATCCTCTATAATATCGTTTCCTCTGTCCTATAATGTCCTCTATCCTATAATATCATCTATCCTATCCTATCCTCTATCCTATCCTATCCTCTATCCTACCCTATCCTCTATAATATCGTATCCTCTATCATATCATATCCTCTTTCCTATAATATCATCTATCCTATCCAATCGCCTATCGTATCCTGTATCCTATCCTATTCTCTATGCTATCCTCTATCCTATCCTATCCTTTATCCTATCCTATCCTCTATCCAATCCATTCCTCAATCCTATCGTATCCAATATCCTATCCTATCCTCTATCCTATCCTATCCTGTATCCTTTCCTATCCTCTATCCTAACCTATCCTCTATCCTATCCTATCCTCTATCCCATCCTATCCTCTATCCTATCCTATCCTCTATCCTACCCTATCCTCCATCCTATCCTATCCTCTATCCTATCCTATCCTCTATCCTATCCTATCCTATCCTCTATCCTATCCTATCCTATCCTCTATCCTATCCTATCCTCTATCCTATCCTATCCTCTATCCTATCCTATCCTCTATCCTATCCTATCCTCTATCCTATCCTATCCTCTATCCTATCCTATCCTCTATCCTATCCTATCCTCTATCCTATCCTATCCTCTATCTTATCCTATCCTCTATCGTATCCTATCATGTATGCGATCCAATCGCCTATCCTTTCCTATCCTCTATCCTACCCTATCCTCTATCCTATCCTATCCTCTGTCCCATCCTATCCTCTATCCTATCCTATCCTCTATCCTATCCTATCCTCTATCCTATCCTATCCTTCTCTCCTATCCTATCCTCTATCCTATCCTATCCTCTATCCTATCCTATCCTCTATCCTATCCTATCCTCTATCCTATCCTATCCTTCTCTCCTATCCTATCCTCTATCCTATCCTATCCTCTATCCTATCCTATCCTCTATCCTATCCTATCCTCTATCCTATCCTAGCCTCTATCCTATCCTATCCTCTATCGTATCCTATCCCCTATCTTGTCCTATCCTCTATCCCATTCTATCCTCTATCCTATCCTATCCTCTATCGTCTCCTGTCCTCTATCCTATCCAATCCCCTATCCTATCCACTCCCCGATCCTATCCTCTATCCTACCCTTTCCGCTATGCTATCCTATCCTCTATAATATCGTATCCTCTGTCCTATCCTTCCTCTATCCTACAATATCATCTATCCTATCCTATCCTCTATCCTATCCTATCCACCATCCTATCCTATCCTCAATCCTATCCTATCGTCTATAATACCCTATCCTCTATCCTATCCTATCCTCTATCCTATCGTATCCTCTATCCTATCCAATCCTCTATCCTATAATATCATCTATCCTACGCTATTCTCTATCCTATCCCACCCTCTTCCCTATCCCATACTCTATCCTATCATATCCTCTATCCTATCCTATCCACTATCCTATCCTATCCTCTTTCCTATCCTATTCTCTATCCTATCCTATCCTCAATCCTATCCTATCCTCAATCCTATCCTATCCTGTCCTCTGTCCTATAATATCCTCTATCCTATCCTATCATCTATCCTATCCTATCCTCCATCCTATCCTATCCTCTATCCTATCCTATCCTCCATCCTATCCTATCCTCTATCCTATCCTGTATCCTATCCTATCCTCTATCCTATCCTGTACTCTATCCTATCCCATCCTCTATCCTATCCTATCCTCTATCCTATCCTATCCCCTATAGTATCGTATCCTCTATCCTATCCTATCCTCAATCCTATCCTATCCTCTATCCTATCCTATCGTCAATCCTATCCTATCCTTTATGCTATCCTATCCTCTATCCTATCCTATCGTCTATCCTATCCTATCCTCTATCCTATCCTATCTTCTATCCTATCCTATCCACTATCCTATCCTATCCTCTATCCTATCCTATCCTCTATCCTATCCTATCCTCTATCCTATCCTATCCTCGATCCTATCCTCCATCCTATCCTATCCTCTATCCTATAATATCGTCTATCCTATCCTATTCTCTATCCTATCCTATTCTCTATCCTGTCCTATCCTCTATCCTATCCTATCCTCTATCCTATCCAATCCGCTATCCTATCCTCTATCCCGTCCTATCCCCTATCCTATCCTGTCGTCAATCCTATCCTATCCTCTATCCTATCATATCCTCTATCCTATCCTATCCACTATCCTATCCTATCCTCTTTCCTATCCTATTCTCTATCCTATCCTATCCTCTATCCTATCCTATACTCTAACCTATCCTATCCTTAATCCTATCCTATCCTCCATGCTATCCTATCCTCTATCATATCCTCTATCCTATTGTATCCTGTATCCTATCCCATCCTATGCCCTATCCTATACTCTATCCTATCATATCATCTATCGTATCCTATCCTCTATCCTATCCTATCTTCTATCCTATCCTATCCTCTATCCTATCCTATCCTCTATCCTATCCTATCATCTATCCTATCCTATCTTCTATATTATCCTGTCCTCTATTTTATCCTGTCCTCAATCCTATCCTATCCTCTATCATATCCTATCCTCTTTCCTATTATGTTCTCTATCCTATCCTATCCTCTATCCTATCCTATCCTCTATCCTATCCTATCCTCTATCCTATCCTATCCTCTATCCTATCCTATCCTCTATCCTATCCTATCCTCTATAATATCGTATCCTCTATCCTATCCTATCCTCAATCCTATCCTATCCTGTCCTCTGTCCTATAATATCCTCTATCCTATCCTATCCTCTATCCTATCGTATCCTCTATCCTATCCTATCCTGTCCTCTGTCCTATAATATCCTCTATCCTATCCTATCCTCTATCCTATCCTATCCTCCATCCTATCCTATCCTCTATCCTATCCTATCCTCCATCCTATCCTATCCTCTATCCTATCCTGTATCCTATCCTATCCTCTATCCTATCCTGTACTCTATCCTATCCCATCCTCTATCCTATCCTATCCTCTATCCTATCCTATCCCCTATAGTATCGTATCCTCTATCCTATCCTATCCTCAATCCTATCCTATCCTCTATCCTATCCTATCGTCAATCATATCCTATCCTTTATGCTATCCTATCCTCTATCCTATCCTATCGTCTATCCTATCCTATCCTCTATCAAATCCTATCTTCTATCCTATCCTATCCACTATCCTATCCTATCCTCTATCCTATCCTATCCTCTATCCTATCCTATCCTCTATCCTATCCTATCCTCGATCCTAACCTCCATCCTATCCTATCCTCTATCCTATAATATCGTCCATCCTATCCTATTCTCTATCCTATCCTATTCTCTATCCTGTCCTATCCTCTATCGTATCCTATCCTCTATCCTATCCAATCCGCTATCCTATCCTGTATCCCGTCCTATCCCCTATCCTATCCTATCGTCAATCCTATCCTATCCTCTATGCTATCCTATCCTCTATCCTATCCTATCGTCTATCCTATTCTATCCTCTATCCTATCCTATCCTCTATCCTATCCTATCCACTATCCTATCCTATCCTCTATCCTATCCTATCCTCTATCCTATCCTATCCTCTATCGTATCCTATCCTCTATCCTATCCAATCCTATATCCTATACTCTATCCTATCCAATCCTATATCCTATACTCTATCCTATCCTATCCTCTATCCTATCCTATCGTCAATCCTATCCTATCCTTTATGCTATCCTATCCTCTATCCTATCCTATCGTCTATCCTATCCTATCCTCTATCCTATCCTATCTTCTATCCTATCCTATCCACTATCCTATCCTATCCTCTATCCTATCCTATCCTCTATCCTATCCTATCCTCTATCCTATCCTATCCTCGATCCTATCCTCCATCCTATCCTATCCTCTATCCTATAATATCGTCTATCCTATCCTATACTCTATCCTATCCAATCCTCTATCCTATCCTATCCTCTATCCTATCCTATCCTCTATCCTATCCTATCGTCTATCCTATCCTATCCTCTATCCTATCCTATCTTCTATCCTATCCTATCCTCTATCCTATCCCATCCTCTATCCTATCCTATCCTCTATCCTATCCTATCCTCTATCCTATCCTATCCTCTATCCTATCCCATCATCTATCCTATCCTATCCGCTATCCTATCCTATCCTCTATCCTATCCTATCCTCTATCCTATCCTATCCTCTATCGTATCCTATCCTCTATCCTATCCAATCCTATATCCTATACTCTATCCTATCCAATCCTCTATCCTATCCTATCCTCTATTCTATCCTATCCTCTTTCCTATCCTATCCTCAATCCTATCCTATCCACTATCCTATCCTATCCTCTATCCTATCCTATCCTCTATCCTACCCTATCCTCTATAATATCGTATCCTCTATCATATCATATCCTCTTTCCTATAATATCATCTATCCTATCCAATCGCCTATCGTATCCTGTATCCTATCCTATTCTCTATGCTATCCTCTATCCTATCCTATCCTTTATCCTATCCTATCCTCTATCCAATCCATTCCTCAATCCAATCGTATCCAATATCCTATCCTATCCTCTATCCTATCCTATCCTGTATCCTTTCCTATCCTCTATCCTAACCTATCCTCTATCCTATCCTATCCTCTATCCCATCCTATCCTCTATCCTATCCTATCCTCTATCCTACCCTATCCTCCATCCTATCCTATCCTCTATCCTATCCTATCCTCTATCCTATCCTATCCTATCCTCTATCCTATCCTATCCTATCCTCTATCCTATCCTATCCTATCCTCTATCCTATCCTATCCTCTATCCTATCCTATCCTCTATCCTATCCTATCCTCTATCCTATCCTATACTCTATCCTATCCTATCCTCTATCCTATCCTATCCTCTATCCTATCCTATCCTCTATCCTATCCTATCCTCTGTCCTATCCTATCCTCTATCTTATCCTATCCTCTATCGTATCCTATCATGTATGCGATCCAATCGCCTATCCTTTCCTATCCTCTATCCTAACCTATCATCTATCCTATCCTATTCTCTATCCTTTCCTATCCTATCCTATCCTCTATCGTATCCTATCCTCTATCCTATCCAATCCTATATCCTATTCTCTATCCTATATCCTATCCTATCCTCTATCCTATCCTATCCTCTATCCTATCCTATCCACCATCCTATCCTATCCTCAATCCTATCCTATCGTCTATAATACCCTATCCTCTATCCTATCCTATCCTCTATCCTATCGTATCCTCTATCCTATCCAATCCTCTATCCTATAATATCATCTATCCTACGCTATTCTCTATCCTATCCCACCCTCTTCCCTATCCCATACTCTATCCTATCATATCCTCTATCCTATCCTATCCACTATCCTATCCTATCCTCTTTCCTATCCTATTCTCTATCCTATCCTATCCTCAATCCTATCCTATCCTCAATCCTATCCTATCCTGTCCTCTGTCCTATAATATCCTCTATCCTATCCTATCCTCTATCCTATCCTATCCTCCATCCTATCCTATCCTCTATCCTATCCTATCCTCCATCCTATCCTATCCTCTATCCTATCCTGTATCCTATCCTATCCTCTATCCTATCCTGTACTCTATCCTATCCCATCCTCTATCCTATCCTATCCTCTATCCTATCCTATCCCCTATAGTATCGTATCCTCTATCCTATCCTATCCTCAATCCTATCCTATCCTCTATCCTATCCTATCGTCAATCCTATCCTATCCTTTATGCTATCCTATCCTCTATCCTATCCTATCGTCTATCCTATCCTATCCTCTATCCTATCCTATCTTCTATCCTATCCTATCCACTATCCTATCCTATCCTCTATCCTATCCTATCCTCTATCCTATCCTATCCTCTATCCTATCCTATCCTCGATCCTATCCTCCATCCTATCCTATCCTCTATCCTATAATATCGTCTATCCTATCCTATACTCTATCCTATCCTATTTTCTATCCTGTCCTATCCTCTATCCTATCCTATCCTCTATCCTATCCAATCCTCTATAATATCGTATCCTCTATCCTATCCTATCCTCAATCCTATCCTATCCTGTCCTCTGTCCTATAATATCCTCTATCCTATCCTATCCTCTATCCTATCGTATCCTCTATCCTATCCTATCCTCAATCCTATCCTATCCTGTCCTCTGTCCTATAATATCCTCTATCCTATCCTATCCTCTATCCTATCCTATCCTCCATCCTATCCTATCCTCTATCCTATCCTATCCTCCATCCTATCCTATCCTCTATCCTATCCTGTATCCTATCCTATCCTCTATCCTATCCTGTACGCTATCCTATCCCATCCTCTATCCTATCCTATCCTCTATCCTATCCTATCCCCTATAGTATCGTATCCTCTATCCTATCCTATCCTCAATCCTATCCTATCCTCTATCCTATCCTATCGTCAATCCTATCCTATCCTTTATGCTATCCTATCCTCTATCCTATCCTATCGTCTATCCTATCCTATCCTCTATCAAATCCTATCTTCTATCCTATCCTATCCACTATCCTATCCTATCCTCTATCCTATCCTATCCTCTATCCTATCCTATCCTCTATCCTATCCTATCCTCGATCCTATCCTCCATCCTATCCTATCCTCTATCCTATAATATCGTCTATCCTATCCTATTCTCTATCCTATCCTACTCTCTATCCTGTCGTATCCTCTATCGTATCCTATCCTCTATCCTATCCAATCCGCTATCGTATCCTATCCTCTATCCTATCCAATCCTATATCCTATACTCTATCCTATCCAATCCTCTATCCTATCCTATCCTCTATCCTATCCTATCCTCTATCCTATCCTATCGTCTATCCTATCCTATCCTCTATCCTATCCTATCTTCTATCCTATCCTATCCTCTATCCTATCCTATCCTCTATCCTATCCTATCCTCTATTGTATCCTATCCTCTATCCTATCCAATCCTATATCCTATACTCTATCCTATCCAATCCTCTATCCTATCCTATCCTCTATTCTATCCTATCCTCTTTCCTATCCTATCCTCAATCCTATCCTATCCACTATCCTATCCTATCCTCTATCCTATCCTATCCTCTATCCTACCCTATCCTCTATAATATCGTATCCTCTATCATATCATATCCTCTTTCCTATAATATCATCTATCCTATCCAATCGCCTATCGTATCCTGTATCCTATCCTATTCTCTATGCTATCCTCTATCCTATCCTATCCTTTATCCTATCCTATCCTCTATCCAATCCATTCCTCAATCCAATCGTATCCAATATCCTATCCTATCCTCTATCCTATCCTATCCTGTATCCTTTCCTATCCTCTATCCTAACCTATCCTCTATCCTATCCTATCCTCTATCCCATCCTATCCTCTATCCTATCCTATCCTCTATCCTACCCTATCCTCCATCCTATCCTATCCTCTATCCTATCCTATCCTCTATCCTATCCTATCCTATCCTCTATCCTATCCTATCCTATCCTCTATCCTATCCTATCCTCTATCCTATCCTATCCTCTATCCTATCCTATCCTCTATCCTATCCTATCCTCTATCCTATCCTATCCTCTATCCTATCCTATCCTCTATCCTATCCTATCCTCTGTCCTATCCTATCCTCTATCTTATCCTATCCTCTATCGTATCCTATCATGTATGCGATCCAATCGCCTATCCTTTCCTATCCTCTATCCTAACCTATCATCTATCCTATCCTATTCTCTATCCTTTCCTATCCTATCCTATCCTCTATCGTATCCTATCCTCTATCCTATCCAATCCTATATCCTATTCTCTATCCTATATCCTATCCTATCCTCTATCCTATCCTATCCTCTATCCTATCCTATCCTCTATCCTATCCTATCCTCTATCCTATCCTATCGTCCATCCTATCCTATCCTCTATCCTCTATCCTATCCTCTATACTATCCTATCCTCTATCCTATCCTATCCTCTATCCTATCCTAGCCTCTATCCTATCCTATCCTCTATCCTATCCTATCCTCTATCCTATCCTATCCTCTATCCTATCCTATCCTCTATCCTATCCTATCCTCTATCCTATCCTATCCTCTATCCTATCCTATCATCTATCGTATCCTATCCTGTATCCGATCAAATCGCCTATCCTTTCCTATCCTCTATCCTACCCTATCCTCTATCCTATCCTATCCTCTGTCCCATCCTATCCTCTATCCTATCCTATCCTCTATCCTATCCTATCCTCTATCCTATCCTATCCTTCTCTCCTATCCTATCCTCTATCCTATCCTATCCTCTATCCTATCCTATCCTCTATCCTATCCTATCATCTATCGTATCCTATCCTGTATCCGATCAAATCGCCTATCCTTTCCTATCCTCTATCCTACCCTATCCTCTTTCCTATCCTATCCTCTGTCCCATTCTATCCTCTATCCTGTCCTATCCTCTATCCTATCCTATCCTCTATCCTATCCTAGCCTCTATCCTATCCTATACTCTATCCTGTCCTATCCTCTATCCTATCCTATCCTCTATCCTATCCTATCCTCTATCCTATCCTATCCTCTATCCAATCCTATCCTCTATCCTATCCTATCATCTATCCTATCCTATCATCTATCGTATCCTATCCTGTATCCGATCAAATCGCCTATCCTTTCCTATCCTCTATCCTACCCTATCCTCTATCCTATCCTATCCTCTGTCCCATCCTATTCTCTATCCTATCCTATCCTCTATCCTATCCTATCCTCTATCCTATCCTATCCTTCTCTCCTATCCTATCCTCTATCCTATCCTATCCTCTATCCTATCCTATCCTCTATCGTATCCTATCCTGTATCCGATCAAATCGCCTATCCTTTCCTATCCTCTATCCTACCCTATCCTCTATCCTATCCTATCCTCTGTCCCATCCTATCCTCTATCCTATCTTATCCTCTGTCCTATTCTATACTCTATCCTATCCTTTCCGCCATCCTATCCTATCCTGTCCTCTATCGAATCCTATCCTCTATCCTATCCAATACCCTATCCTATCCTCTATCCGATCCTATCCTCTATCCTATCCTATCTTCTATAATATCGTTTCCTCTGTCCTATAATGTCCTCTATCCTATAATATCATCTATCCTATCCTATTCTCTATCCTATCCTATCCTATCCTCTATCGTATCCTATCCTCTAACTTATCCTATCCTCTATCCTATCTTATCCTCTGTCCTATTCTATACTTTATCCTATCCTTTCCGCCATCCTATCCTATCCTGTCCTCTATCGAATCCTATCCTCTATCCTATCCAATACCCTATCCTATCCTCTATCCGATCCTATCCTCTATCCTATCCTATCCTCTATAATATCGTTTCCTCTGTCCTATAATGTCCTCTATCCTATAATATCATCTATCCTATCCTATCCTCTATCCTATCCTATCCTCTATCCTACCCTATCCTCTATAATATCGTATCCTCTATCATATCATATCCTCTTTCCTATAATATCATCTATCCTATCAAATCGCCTATCGTATCCTGTATCCTATCCTATTCTCTATGCTATCCTCTATCCTATCCTATCCTTTATCCTATCCTATCCTCTATCCAATCCATTCCTCAATCCTATCGTATCCAATATCCTATCCTATCCTCTATCCTATCCTATCCTGTATCCTTTCCTATCCTCTATCCTAACCTATCCTCTATCCTATCCTATCCTCTATCCCATCCTATCCTCTATCCTATCCTATCCTCTATCCTACCCTATCCTCCATCCTATCCTATCCTCTATCCTATCCTATCCTCTATCCTATCCTATCCTATCCTCTATCCTATCCTATCCTATCCTCTATCCTATCCTATCCTCTATCCTATCCTATCCTCTATCCTATCCTATCCTCTATCCTATCCTATCCTCTATCCTATCCTATCCTCTATCCTATCCTATCCTCTATCCTAACCTATCCTCTATCCTATCCTATCCACTATCCTATCCTATCCTCTATCCTATCCTATCCTCTATCCTATCCTATCCTCTATCGTATCCTATCCTCTATCCTATCCAATCCTATATCCTATACTCTATCCTATCCTATCCTCTATCCTATCCTATCGTCAATCCTATCCTATCCTTTATGCTATCCTATCCTCTATCCTATCCTATCGTCTATCCTATCCTATCCTCTATCCTATCCTATCTTCTATCCTATCCTATCCACTATCCTATCCTATCCTCTATCCTATCCTATCCTCTATCCTATCCTATCCTCTATCCTATCCTATCCTCGATCCTATCCTCCATCCTATCCTATCCTCTATCCTATAATATCGTCTATCCTATCCTATTCTCTATCCTATCCTACTCTCTATCCTGTCGTATCCTCTATCGTATCCTATCCTCTATCCTATCCAATCCGCTATCGTATCCTATCCTCTATCCTATCCAATCCTATATCCTATACTCTATCCTATCCAATCCTCTATCCTATCCTATCCTCTATCCTATCCTATCCTCTATCCTATCCTATCGTCTATCCTATCCTATCCTCTATCCTATCCTATCTTCTATCCTATCCTATCCTCTATCCTATCCTATCCTCTATCCTATCCTATCCTCTATCGTATCCTATCCTCTATCCTATCCAATCCTATATCCTATACTCTATCCTATCCAATCCTCTATCCTATCCTATCCTCTATTCTATCCTATCCTCTTTCCTATCCTATCCTCAATCCTATCCTATCCACTATCCTATCCTATCCTCAATCCTATCCTATCCACTATCCTATCCTATCCTCTATCCTATCCTATCCTCTATCCTACCCTATCCTCTATAATATCGTATCCTCTATCATATCATATCATCTTTCCTATAATATCATCTATCCTATCCAATCGCCTATCGTATCCTGTATCCTATCCTATTCTCTATGCTATCCTCTATCCTATCCTATCCTTTATCCTATCCTATCCTCTATCCAATCCATTCCTCAATCCAATCGTATCCAATATCCTATCCTATCCTCTATCCTATCCTATCCTGTATCCTTTCCTATCCTCTATCCTAACCTATCCTCTATCCTATCCTATCCTCTATCCCATCCTATCCTCTATCCTATCCTATCCTCTATCCTACCCTATCCTCCATCCTATCCTATCCTCTATCCTATCCTATCCTCTATCCTATCCTATCCTATCCTCTATCCTATCCTATCCTATCCTCTATCCTATCCTATCCTATCCTCTATCCTATCCTATCCTCTATCCTATCCTATCCTCTATCCTATCCTATCCTCTATCCTATCCTATCCTCTATCCTATCCTATCCTCTATCCTATCCTATCCTCTATCCTATCCTATCCTCTGTCCTATCCTATCCTCTATCTTATCCTATCCTCTATCGTATCCTATCATGTATGCGATCCAATCGCCTATCCTTTCCTATCCTCTATCCTAACCTATCATCTATCCTATCCTATTCTCTATCCTTTCCTATCCTATCCTATCCTCTATCGTATCCTATCCTCTATCCTATCCAATCCTATATCCTATTCTCTATCCTATATCCTATCCTATCCTCTATCCTATCCTATCCTCTATCCTATCCTATCCTCTATCCTATCCTATCCTCTATCCTATCCTATCGTCCATCCTATCCTATCCTCTATCCTATCCTATCCTCTATCCCATCCTATCCTCTATCCTATCCTATCCTCTATCCTACCCTATCCTCCATCCTATCCTATCCTCTATCCTATCCTATCCTCTATCCTATCCTATCCTATCCTCTATCCTATCCTATCCTCTATCCTATCCTATCCTCTATCCTATCCTATCCTCTATCCTATCCTATCATCTATCGTATCCTATCCTGTATCCGATCAAATCGCCTATCCTTTCCTATCCTCTATCCTACCCTATCCTCTATCCTATCCTATCCTCTGTCCCATCCTATCCTCTATCCTATCCTATCCTCTATCCTATCCTATCCTCTATCCTATCCTATCCTTCTCTCCTATCCTATCCTCTATCCTATCCTATCCTCTATCCTATCCTATCCTCTATCCTATCCTATCATCTATCGTATCCTATCCTGTATCCGATCAAATCGCCTATCCTTTCCTATCCTCTATCCTACCCTATCCTCTTTCCTATCCTATCCTCTGTCCCATTCTATCCTCTATCCTGTCCTATCCTCTATCCTATCCTATCCTCTATCCTATCCTAGCCTCTATCCTATCCTATACTCTATCCTGTCCTATCCTCTATCCTATCCTATCCTCTATCCTATCCTATCCTCTATCCTATCCTATCCTCTATCCAATCCTATCCTCTATCCTATCCTATCATCTATCGTATCCTATCCTGTATCCGATCAAATCGCCTATCCTTTCCTATCCTCTATCCTACCCTATCCTCTATCCTATCCTATCCTCTGTCCCATCCTATTCTCTATCCTATCCTATCCTCTATCCTATCCTATCCTCTATCCTATCCTATCCTTCTCTCCTATCCTATCCTCTATCCTATCCTATCCTCTATCCTATCCTATCCTCTATCCTATCCTATCATCTATCGTATCCTATCCTGTATCCGATCAAATCGCCTATCCTTTCCTATCCTCTATCCTACCCTATCCTCTATCCTATCCTATCCTCTGTCCCATCCTATCCTCTATCCTATCTTATCCTCTGTCCTATTCTATACTCTATCCTATCCTTTCCGCCATCCTATCCTATCCTGTCCTCTATCGAATCCTATCCTCTATCCTATCCAATACCCTATCCTATCCTCTATCCGATCCTATCCTCTATCCTATCCTATCTTCTATAATATCGTTTCCTCTGTCCTATAATGTCCTCTATCCTATAATATCATCTATCCTATCCTATTCTCTATCCTATCCTATCCTATCCTCTATCGTATCCTATCCTCTAACTTATCCTATCCTCTATCCTATCTTATCCTCTGTCCTATTCTATACTTTATCCTATCCTTTCCGCCATCCTATCCTATCCTGTCCTCTATCGAATCCTATCCTCTATCCTATCCAATACCCTATCCTATCCTCTATCCGATCCTATCCTCTATCCTATCCTATCCTCTATAATATCGTTTCCTCTGTCCTATAATGTCCTCTATCCTATAATATCATCTATCCTATCCTATCCTCTATCCTATCCTATCCTCTATCCTACCCTATCCTCTATAATATCGTATCCTCTATCATATCATATCCTCTTTCCTATAATATCATCTATCCTATCAAATCGCCTATCGTATCCTGTATCCTATCCTATTCTCTATGCTATCCTCTATCCTATCCTATCCTTTATCCTATCCTATCCTCTATCCAATCCATTCCTCAATCCTATCGTATCCAATATCCTATCCTATCCTCTATCCTATCCTATCCTGTATCCTTTCCTATCCTCTATCCTAACCTATCCTCTATCCTATCCTATCCTCTATCCCATCCTATCCTCTATCCTATCCTATCCTCTATCCTACCCTATCCTCCATCCTATCCTATCCTCTATCCTATCCTATCCTCTATCCTATCCTATCCTATCCTCTATCCTATCCTATCCTATCCTCTATCCTATCCTATCCTCTATCCTATCCTATCCTCTATCCTATCCTATCCTCTATCCTATCCTATCCTCTATCCTATCCTATCCTCTATCCTATCCTATCCTCTATCCTATCCTATCCTCTATCCTATCCTATGCTCTATCCTATCCTATCCTCTATCTTATCCTATCCTCTATCGTATCCTATCATGTATGCGATCCAATCGCCTATCCTTTCCTATCCTCTATCCTAACCTATCATCTATCCTATCCTATTCTCTATCCTTTCCTATCCTATCCTATCCTCTATCGTATCCTATCCTCTATCCTATCCAATCCTATATCCTATTCTCTATCCTATATCCTATCCTATCCTCTATCCTATCCTATCCTCTATCCTATCCTGTCCTCTATCCTATCCTATCCTCTATCCTATCCTATCGTCCATCCTATCCTATCCTCTATCCTCTATCCTATCCTCTATACTATCCTATCCTCTATCCTATCCTATCCTCTATCCTATCCTAGCCTCTATCCTATCCTATCCTCTATCCTATCCTATCCTCTATCCTATCCTATCCTCTATCCTATCCTATCCTCTATCCTATCCTATCATCTATCGTATCCTATCCTGTATCCGATCAAATCGCCTATCCTTTCCTATCCTCTATCCTACCCTATCCTCTATCCTATCCTATCCTCTGTCCCATCCTATCCTCTATCCTATCCTATCCTCTATCCTATCCTATCCTCTATCCTATCCTATCCTTCTCTCCTATCCTATCCTCTATCCTATCCTATCCTCTATCCTATCCTATCCTCTATCCTATCCTATCCTTCTCTCCTATCCTATCCTCTATCCTATCCAATCCTATATCCTATTCTCTATCCTATCCTATCCCCTATCGTATCCTATCCCCTATCTTGTCCTATCCTCTATCCTATTCTATCCTCTATCCTATCCTATCCTCTATCGTCTCCTGTCCTCTATCCTATCCAATCCCCTATCCTATCCAATCCCCGATCCTATCCTCTATAATATCGTATCCTCAGTCCTATCCTTCCTCTATCCTACAATATCATCTATCCTATCCTATCCTCTATCCTATCCTATCCACCATCCTATCCTATCCTCTAACCTATCCTATCCTCTATCCTATCCTATCCTCTATCCTATCCTATCCTCTATCCTATCCTATCCTCTATCCTATCCTATCCTCTATCCTATCCTATCCTCTATCCTATCCTATCCTCTATCCTATCCTCTATCCTATACTCTAGTCTATCCTCTAGCCTATCCTATTCCCTATCCTGTCCTCTATCCTATCCTATCCTACATCATATCCTATCCTTTATCCTATCCAATCCTCTATCCTATCCGATCCTCTATAATATCGTTTCCTCTATCATATCCTATCCTCTTTCCTATAATATTATCTATCCTATAATATTATCTATCCTATCCTCTTCTCTATCCTATCCTATCCTCTATCCTAACCTATCCTCTATCGTCTCCTATTCTCTATCCTATCCAAACCCCTATCCTATCCTGTATCCTATCCTATCCTCTATCCTATCCTATCCTCTATCCTATCCTATCCTCTATCCGATCCAATCCCCTATCCTATCCTCTATAATATCGTATCCTCTATCCAATCCTATCCTCTATCCTATAATATCAGCTATCCTGTCCTATTCTCTATCCTATCCTATCCTCTATCCTATCCTCTATCGTCTCCTCTCCTCTATCCTATCCAATCCCCTATCCTATCCTCTATCCTATCCTAATCTCCATTCTATCCTCTATCGTATCCTATCCTCTATCCGATCCTATCCTCTATCCTATCCAATCCCCTACCCTATCCTCTATCCGACTCTATCCTCTATACTATCCTATCCCCACTAATATCGTATCCTCTATCTTATCCTATCCTCTATCCTATCCTATCCTCTATCCTATCCTATCCTCTATCCTATCCTATCCTCTTTCCTATCCTATCCTCTATCCAATCCTGTCCTCTATCCTATCCTATCCTCTATCCTATAATATCAGCTATCCTGTCCTATTCTCTATCCTATCCTATCCTCTATCGTCTCCTGACCTCTATCCTATCCAATCCACCATCCTATCCTCTAGCCTATCCTATTCTCTATCCTATCCTCTATCGTCTCCTACACTCTATCCTATCCCATTTTCTATCCTATCCTATCCTATCCTATCCTCTATCCTATCCTATCCTCTATCCTATCCTATCCTTTATCCTATACTATCCTCTATCCTATCCTATCCTCTATCCTATCCTATCCGCTATCCTATCCTATCCTCTATCCTATACTATTCTCTAACCTATCCTATCCTCTATTATATCCTATCCTCTATCCTATCCACTATCGTCTCCTATCCTCTATCTTATCCTCTAGCCTATCCTATTCTCTATCCTGTCCTCTATCCTATCCTATCCTCTATAATATCGTATCCTCCATCATATTGTACCCTCTATCCAATAATATCATCTATCCTATCCTATTCACGATCTTATCCTATCCTCTATCCTATGCTATCCTCTATCCTATCCTATTCTCTAACCTACCCTATCCTCTATCCTATCCTATCCTCTATCCTATCCTATCCTCTATCCTATCCAATCCCCTATCCTATCCTCTATCGTCTCCCATCCTCTATCCTATCCTCTACCCTATCCTATCCTCTATCCTATCCTACCCTCTATCCTATCCTATCCTCTATCCTATCCTATCCTCTATCCTATAATATCATCTATCCTATGCTAATGTCCATCCTATCCCATCCTCTGCCCTATCCTATACTCTATCCTATCATTACCTCTATCCTTTCCTATCCTCTATCCTAAACTATCCTCTATCCTATCCTCTATCGTATCCTCTATCCTATCCTATCCTTAATCCTATCCTATCCTCCATGCTATCCTATCCTCTATCCTATCCTATCCACTATCTTATAATATCATCTATCCTATGCTATCCTCTACCCTATCCTACCCTATATTCTATCCTATCCTCTATCCTATCCTCTATCCTATCCTATCTTTCAATCCTATCCTATCCTCTATGCTATCCTATCCAATATCCTATCCTATATCCTATCGTATCCTCTATCCTATCCCATCATCTGCCCTATCCAATACTCTATCCTATCATATCCTCTATCCGATCCTATCCACTATCCTATAATATCCTCTATCCTATCCTATCCTCTACCCTATCCTATCCTCTATAATATCGTTTCCTCTATCCTATACTATCCTCTATCCCATAATATCATCTATCCTATGCTATCCTCTACCCTATCATATCCTCTGCCCTACCCTATCCTGTATCCTATCCTCAATCCTATCCTATCCTCAATCCTATCCTATCCACTATCTTATAATATCATCTATCCTATGCTATCCTCTACCCTATCCTACCCTATATCCTATCCTATACTCTATCCTATCCTCTATCCTATCCTATCGTCAATCCTATCCTATCCTCTATCCTATCCTATCCTCTATCCTATCCTATCCTCCATCCTATCCTATCCTCTATCCTATAATATCATCTGTCCTATCCTATCCTCTATCCTATCCTCTATCCCATCCTATCCTCAATCCTATGCTATCCTCAATTCTATGCTATACTCCATCCTATCCTATCCGCTATCCT
Source organism: Halictus rubicundus (assembly GCF_050948215.1). Taxonomy (NCBI): domain Eukaryota; kingdom Metazoa; phylum Arthropoda; class Insecta; order Hymenoptera; family Halictidae; genus Halictus; species Halictus rubicundus. Next base: position 141,430 of record NW_027488954.1, on the reverse strand, counting down.
ATCCTATTCTCAATCCAATAATATCCTCTATCCTATCCTCTATCCTATCCTCTATCGTCTCCTATGCTCTATCGTCTCCTATCCTCTATCCTATCCTATCCTCTATCCTATCCCATTCTCTATCCTATCCTATCGTCTTTCCTATCCTATTCTCTATCCTATCCTATCCTGTATCCTATCCTATGCTCTCTCCAATCCTATCCTCAATCCCATTCTATCCTCAATCCTATCCTATCCTCTATCCTATCCTATCCTCTATCCTATCCTATTCTCTATCCTATCTTCCATTCCATTCTATCCTCTATCCTATCCTGTTCTCCATCCCATAATATCATCTATCCTATCCTATTCTCTATCGTATCCTATCTTATCCTCTACCGTCTCCTATCCTGTATCCGATCCAATCCCCTCTCGTATCCTCTATCCTATCCTATTCTCTATCCTATTCTCTATCCTATCGTAAGCTCTATCCTATCCAATCCTCTATCCTATCCTCTACCCTATCCTATCCTCTATCGTATCCTATCCTCTATCCTATCCTATCCTCTATCCTATCCTCATTCCTATCCTCAATCCTATCCTATCCTCTACCCTATCCTCTATCCTATGCTATCCTCAATTCTATCCTATCCTATCCTCTATCCTATCCTCATTCCTGTCCTCAATGATATCCTATCCTATCCCCTAACCTATCCTATCCTCTATCCTATCCTATCCTCTATCGTACCGTGTCCTATATCCTATCCAATCTCCTATCCTATCCTCTATCCTATCCTATTCTCTGTGCTATCCTCTATCCTTTCCTATCCTCTATCCTATCCCATTCTCTATCCTATCCTATCCTCTATCCTATCCTATCCTCTCTCCAATCCTATCCTCAATCCTATCCGATCCTGTATCCTATCCTATCCTCTATCCTATCCTATCCTCTATCCTATCCTATCCTCTATCCTATCGTATCCTCTATCTTATCATATCCTCTATCCTATCCTATTCTCTATCCTATCTTCCATTCCATTATATCCTCTATCGTATCCTATTCTCTATCCTATCCTATCCTATCCTCTACCGTCTCCTATCCTGTATCCGATCCAATCCCCTATCCTATCCTCTATCTTATCCTATCCTATCCTCTATCCTATCCTATCCTCTATCGTCTCCTATCCTCTATCCTATCCAACCCCCTATCCTATCCTCTATCCTATCCTATTCTCTGTGCTATCCTCTATCCTATCCTATCCTCTATCCTATCCCATTCTCTATCCTATCCTATCCTCTATCCTATCCAATCCCCTATCCTATCCTCTATCCTATCCTATTCTCTGTGCTATCCTCTATCCTATCCTATCCTCTATCCTATCCCATTCTCTATCCTATCCTATCCTCTATCCTATCCTATCCTCTATCCTATCCTACCCTCTATCCTATCCTATCCTCTATCCTATCCTATCCTCTATCCTACCCTACCCTCTATCCTATGCTATCGTATCCTCTATCCTATCCTATCCTCTATCCTATCCAATCCTCTATCCTATCCTATCCTCTATCCTATTCTACCCTGTACCCTATCCCATCCTCTATCGTCTCCTGTCCTCTATCCTATCCAATCCCCGATCCTATCCTCTATCCTACCCTTTCCGCTATGCTATCCTATCCTCTATAATATCGTATCCTCTGTCCTATCTTTCCTCTATCCTACAATATCATCTATCCTATCCTATTCTCTATCCTATCCTATCGTATCCTCTATTGTATCGTATCCTCAATCCTATCCTATTCTCTATCCTATCCAATACCCTATCCTATCCTCTATCCTATCCTATCCTCTATCCTCTATCCTATCCTATCCTCTATTCTATCCAATGCTCTATTCTATAATATCCTCTATCCTATCCTGTATCCTATCCTCTATCCTATCCTCTACCCTATCCCATCCTCAATCCTATCCTGTATCGTATCCAGTCCTCTATCCTATCCAGTTCTCTGTCGTATCCAATCCTCCATCCTATCCTCTATCCTATCCTCTATCCTATCCTATCCTCTATCCTATCCTCTATCCTATCCTATCCTCTATCCTATCCTATCCTGTATCCTATCCAATCCTTTATCCTATCCTGTCCTCTATCCTATCCTATCCTCTATCCTATAATATACTCTATCGTATCGCATCCTCTATCCTATCCCATCCTCTATCCTATCCTATCCTCTATCCTATAATATCCTATATCCTATCCTCTCCTCTATCCTATCCCATCCTCTTTCCTATCCTCTATCGTATCCTATCCTCTGTCCTATCGTATCCTGTATCCTATCGTATCATCTATCCTATCCCATCCTCTATGTTATCCTATCCTGAATATTATCCCAGACTCTATCGTATCCTACCCTCTGTCCTATCCCATCCTCTATGCTATCCTATCCTGAATCCTATCCCAGACTCTATCGTATCCTACCCTCTGTCCTATCCCATCCTCTATGCTATTCTATCCTGAATCCTATCCCAGACTATATCGTATCCTACCCTCTGTCCTATCCTATTTTCTATTCTATCCTATCCTCCATCCAATCCTATCCTCTATCCTATCCCATCCTCTATCCTATCCTATCGTCTATCCTATAATATCCTCTATCCTATCCTACGCTCTATCCTATAATATCCTCTATCCTATCCTATCCTCTATCCTATCCAATCCCCTATACTATCCTCTATCCTATCCTATCCTCTACCCCATCGTATCCTCTATCCTATCCTATCCTCTATCCTATCATCTATCCTATCCTCTATCCTATCCTATCCTCAATGCAATCCTGTATCAAATCCAATCATCTATCCTATCCTATCCTCTATCCTATCCTATCCTGTGTCCTATCCTATCCTCTATACTATCATCTATCCTATCTATCCTATCCTCAATGCAATCCTGTATCAAATCCAATCCTCTATCCTAACCTTTCCTCTATCATATCCTGTCCTCTATCCTATCCTATCCTCTATCCTATCCTATCCTCTATCCTGTAATATCCTCTATCCTATCCCATCCTCTATCTTATCCTATCCTCTATCCTATCCTATCCTCAATCCTATCCTGTCCCCTACCGTATCCTATCCTCTATCCTATAATATCCTCTATCCTATCCTATCCTGTACCCTATCCAATCCCCTATCCTATCCTCTATCCTATCCTATCCTGTGTCCTATCCTATCCTCTATACTATCATCTATCCTATCCCTTATCCTATCCTATCCTCAATGCAATCCTGTATCAAATCCAATCCTCTATCCTATCCTATCTTCTATCCTAACCTATCCTCTATCCTATAATATCCTCTATTCTATCCTATCCTCTATCCTATCCTATCCTCAATCCTATCCTATCCTCTACCCTATCCTCTATCCTATCCTCTACCCTATCCTCTATCCTATCCTCTATCCTATCCTATCCTCTATCCTATCCTATCCTCTATCCTATCCGATCCTCTATCCTATCGTGTCCTCTATCCTATCCCATCCGCTATCCTATCCTATCGTCTATCCTATAATATCCTCTATCCTATCCTATCGTCTATCCTATAATGTCCTCTATCCTATCCTATCCTATTTACTATAAAATCCTCTATTCTATCCTCTATCCTATCCTATCATCTATCCTATAATATCCTCTATTCTATCCTATCCTCTATCCTATCCTATCCTCAATCCTATCCTATCCCCTATACTATCCTATCATCTATCCTATCCTATCCTCTATCCTATCCTATCCCCTATCCTATCCTATCCCCTATCCTATCCTATCCTCTATCCTATCTTATCCTTTATCCTATCCTATCCTCTATCCTATAATATCCTCTATCCCATCCTATCCTGTATCCTATCCAATCCCCTATCCTATCCTCTATCCTGTCCTATCCTCTATCCAATCCTCTCCTGTATCCTATCCAATTTCCTATCCTATCCTCTATCCTATCCTATCCTCAATCCTATCCTATCCTCTACCCTATCCTATCCTCTATCCTGTCCTATCGTCTATCCTATAATATCCTCTACCCTATCCTATCCTCTATCCTATCCTCTATCCTATTCTGTCCTCTATCCTATCCTATCCTCTATCCTATCCTATCTTCAATTATATAATATCCTCTATCCTATCCAATCCTCTATCGTATCCTATCCTCTATCCTATCCTATCCTCTATCCTATCGCATCCTCTGTCCTATCCTATTTTCTATACTATCCTATTCTCTATCCTATCCTGTCCTCTACCCTATCCTGTCCTCTATCCTATCCTATCCTCTATCCTATCCTATCCTCTATCCTATCCTATCCTCTACCCTATCCTGTCCTCTATCCTATCTTATAGTCTATCCTATACTATCCTCTATCCTACCCTGTCCTCTATCCTATCCTATACTCTATCCTATACTATCCTCTATCCTATCCTGTCCTCTATCCTATCCTGTCCTCTATCCTATCCTATCCTCTATCCTATCCTATCTTCAATTATATAATATCCTCTATCCTATCCAATCCTCTATCGTATCCTCTATCCTATCCTCTATCCTATCCTATCCTCTGTCCTATCCTATTTTCTATACTATCCTATCCTCTATCCTATCCTATCCTCTACCCTATCCTATCCTCTATCCTGTCCTATCGTCTATCCTATAATATCCTCTACCCTATCCTATCCTCTATCCTATCCTCTATCCTATTCTGTCCTCTATCCTATCCTATCCCCTATACTATCCTATCTTCAATTATATAATATCCTCTATCCTATCCAATCCTCTATCGTATCCTATCCTCTATCCTATCCTATCCTCTATCCTATCCTATCCTCTGTCCTATCCTATTTTCTATACTATCCTATTCTCTATCCTATCCTGTCCTCTACCCTATCCTGTCCTCTATCCTATCCTATCCCCTATCCTATCCTATCCTCAATCCTACCCTATCCGCTATCCTATCCCATCCTCTATCCTATCCTATCCTCTATCCTATCCAATCCTCTATCCTATCCTATCTTCTATCCTATCCTGTCCTATATCCTATCCTCTTGTCTATCCTATACTATCCTCTAACCTACCCTATCCTCAATCCTATCCTATCCCCTATCCTATCCTATCCTCAATCATATCCTATCCCCTATCCTATCCTATCCTCTATCCTATCCTATCCTCTATCCTATCCAATCCTCTATCCTATCCTATCCTCTATCCTATCCTGTCCTATATCCTATACTATTGTCTATCCTATACTATCCTCTAACCTATCCTATCCTCTATTATCTCCTACCGTCTATCCTATCGTATCCTCTGTCCTATCCTATCCTATCCTCTAACCTATCCAATCCTGTATCCTATCCTATCCACCATCCTATCGTATCCTCTATCCTATCCCATCCTGTATCCTATCCTATCCTCTATCCTACCCAATTACATATCCTATCCTCTATCCTATCCTTTCCTCTATCCTATCCTATCCTCTATCCTATCCTATCGTCTACCCGATCCTCTATCCTATCCCATCCTCTATCCTATCCTATCCTCTATCATATCCTCTATCCTATCCTATCATCTATCCTATCCTCTATCGTATCCCATCCTATCCTCTATCCTATTCTATCCTCTATCGTATCCTATCCTATCCTCTATCCTATCCTCTATCCTATCCTCTATCCTATCCTCTATCCTATCCTTTCCTCTATCCTATCCTATCCTCTATCCTATCCTATCCTCTACCCGATCCTCTATCCTATCCTATCCTCTATTCTATCATATCCTCTATCCTATCCTATCCTATCCTCTATCCTATCCTATCCTCTATCCTATCCTATCCTCTATCCTATCCTCTATACCATCCTCTATCCTATCCTATCCTCTATCCTATCCTATCCTCTATCCTATCCTATCGTCTACCCGATCCTCTATCCTATCCCATCCTCTATCCTATCCTATCCTCTATCATATCCTCTATCCTATCCTATCATCTATCCTATCCTCTATCGTATCCCATCCTATCCTCTATCCTATTCTATCCTCTATCGTATCCTATCCTATCCTCTATCCTATCCTCTATCCTATCCTCTATCCTATCCTCTATCCTATCCTTTCCTCTATCCTATCCTATCCTCTATCCTATCCTATCCTCTACCCGATCCTCTATCCTATCCTATCCTCTATTCTATCATATCCTCTATCCTATCCTATCCTATCCTCTATCCTATCCTATCCTCTATCCTATCCTATCCTCTATCCTATCCTCTATACCATCCTCTATCCTATCCTATCCTCTATCAGATCCTCGATCCTATCCTATCATATATCCTATCCTCTATCGTTTCCTATCCTATCCTCTATCCTATCCTATCCTCTATCCGATCCTCTATCCTATCCTATCCTCTATCCTATCCTCTATCCTATCCCATCATCTATCCTATCCTCTATCGTATCCTATCCTATCCTCTATCCTATCCTCTATCCTATCCTCTATCCTATCCTTTCCTCTATCGTATCCTATCCTCTATCGTATCCAATTACCTATCCTATCCTCTATCCTATCCTTTCCTCTATCCTATCCTATCCTCTATCCTATCCTATCCTCTATCCGATCCTCTATCCTATCCTCTATCCTATCATCCATCCTATCCTATCCACTTTCCTATCCTTTCCTCTATCCTATCCTGTCCTCTATCCTATCATATCGCCTATAATATCGTATCCTATCCTCTATAATATCGTATTCTCTATCATATCCTATCCTCTACCCTATAATATCATCTATGCTTTCCTATTCTCTATCCTATCCTCTATCCGATCCTCTATCCTATCCTCTATCCTATCCTCTATCCTATCCTATACTCTATCCTATCCTATCCTCAAACCTATACTATCCTCTACCCTATCCTATCCTCTATCCTATCCTGTCCTCTATCCTATCCTACCCTCTATCCTATAATATCTTCTATCCTATCCTATCCTCTATCCTACCCAATCCCCTATCATATACTCTATCCTATCCTATCCTGTATCCTATCCAACCCCCTATCCTATCCACTATCCTATCCTATCCTCAATCCTATCCTATCCTCTACCCTATCCTATCCTCTATCCTATCCTATCCTGTATCATGTCGTATCCTCTATCCTATCCTATGCTCTATCCTAAACTATCCTCAATCCTATCCTATCCTCTACCCTATCCTATCCTCTATCCTATCCGATCCTCTATCCTATCGTATCCTCTATCCTATCCCATCCGCTATCCTATCCTATCGTCTATCCTATAATATCCTCTATCCTATCCTATCGTCTATCCTATAATGTCCTCTATCCTATCCTATCCTATTTACTATAAAATCCTCTATTCTATCCTCTATCCTATCCTATCATCTATCCTATAATATCCTCTATTCTATCCTATCCTCTATCCTATCCTATCCTCAATCCTATCCTATCCCCTATACTATCCTATCCACTATCCTATCCTATCCTCTATCCTATCCTATCCCCTATCCTATCCTATCCCCTATCCTATCCTATCCTCTATCCTATCTTATCCTTTATCCTATCCTATCCTCTATCCTATAATATCCTCTATCCCATCCTATCCTGTATCCTATCCAATCCCCTATCCTATCCTCTATCCTGTCCTATCCTCTATCCAATCCTCTCCTGTATCCTATCCAATTTCCTATCCTATCCTCTATCCTATCCTATCCTCAATCCTATCCTATCCTCTACCCTATCCTATACTCTATCCTGTCCTATCGTCTATCCTATAATATCCTCCACCCTATCCTATCCTCTATCCTATCCTCTATCCTATTCTGTCCTCTATCCTATCCTATCCTCTATCCTATCCTATCTTCAATTATATAATATCCTCTATCCTATCCAATCCTCTATCGTATCCTATCCTCTATCCTATCCTATCCTCTATCCTATCCTATCCTCTGTCCTATCCTATTTTCTATACTATCCTATTCTCTATCCTATCCTGTCCTCTACCCTATCCTGTCCTCTATCCTATCCTATCCTCTATCCTATCCTATCCTCTATCCTATCCTATCCTCTACCCTATCCTGTCCTCTATCATATCTTATAGTCTATCCTATACTATCCTCTATCCTACCCTGTCCTCTATCCTATCCTATACTCTATCCTATACTATCCTCTATCCTATCCTGTCCTCTATCCTATCCTGTCCTCTATCCTATCCTATCCTCTATCATATCCTATCTTCAATTATATAATATCCTCTATCCTATCCAATCCTCTATCGTATCCTCTATCCTATCCTCTATCCTATCCTATCCTCTGTCCTATCCTATTTTCTATACTATCCTATCCTCTATCCTATCCTATCCTCTACCCTATCCTATCCTCTATCCTGTCCTATCGTCTATCCTATAATATCCTCTACCCTATCCTATCCTCTATCCTATCCTCTATCCTATTCTGTCCTCTATCCTATCCTATCCCCTATACTATCCTATCTTCAATTATATAATATCCTCTATCCTATCCAATCCTCTATCGTATCCTATCCTCTATCCTATCCTATCCTCTATCCTATCCTATCCTCTGTCCTATCCTATTTTCTATACGATCCTATTCTCTATCCTATCCTGTCCTCTACCCTATCCTGTCCTCTATCCTATCCTATCCTCTGTCCTATCCTATCCTCTATCCTATCCTATCCTCTACCCTATCCTGTCCTCTATCCTATCTTATAGTCTATCCTATACTATCCTCTATCCTACCCGGTCCTCTATCCTATCCTATACTCTATCCTATACTATCCTCTATCCTATCCTGTCCTCTATCCTATCCTGTCCTCTATCCTATCCTATCCTCTATCCGATCCTCTATCCTATCCTCTATCCTATCCTCTATCCTATCCTATACTCTATCCTATCCTATCCTCAAACCTATACTATCCTCTACCCTATCCTATCCTCTATCCTATCCTGTCCTCTATCCTATCCTACCCTCTATCATATAATATCCTCTACCCTATCCTATCCTCTATCCTATCCTGTCCTCTATCCTATCCTACCCTCTATCATATAATATCTTCTATCCTATCCTATCCTCTATCCTATCCTCTATCCTATCCTATCCTCTGTCCTATCCTATTTTCTATACTATCCTATCCTCTATCCTATCCTATCCTCTACCCTATCCTATCCTCTATCCTGTCCTATCGTCTATCCTATAATATCCTCTACCCTATCCTATCCTCTATCCTATCCTCTATCCTATTCTGTCCTCTATCCTATCCTATTCCCTATACTATCCTATCCTCTATCCTGTCCTATCGTCTATCCTATAATATCCTCTACCCTATCCTATCCTCTATCCTATCCTCTATCCTATTCTGTCCTCTATCCTATCCTATCCCCTATACTATCCTATCTTCAATTATATAATATCCTCTATCCTATCCAATCCTCTATCGTATCCTATCCTCTATCCTATCCTATCCTCTATCCTATCCTATCCTCTATCCTATCCTATCCTCTGTCCTATCCTATTTTCTATACTATCCTATTCTCTATCCTATCCTGTCCTCTACCCTATCCTGTCCTCTATCCTATCCTATCCTCTATCCTATCCTATCCTCTATCCTATCCTATCCTCTACCCTATCCTGTTCTCTATCCTATCCTATAGTCTATCCTATACTATCCTCTATCCTACCCTGTCCTCTATCCTATCCCGTCCTCTATCCTATCCTATCCTCTATCCTATCCTATCTTCAATTATATAATATCCTCTATCCTATCCAATCCTCTATCGTATCCTCTGTCCTATCCTCTATCCTATCCTATCCTCTGTCCTATCCTATTTTCTATACTATCCTATCCTCTATCCTATCGTATCCTCTATCCTATCCCATCCTGTATCCTATCCTATCCTCTAACCTATCTTATCCTCTATCCTATCCTATCATCAATCGTATCGTATCCTCTATCCGATCCTATCCTCTATTCTATCCTATCCTCTATCCTATCCTATCCTGTATCCTGTATCCTCTATCCTATCCTACCCTCTATCCTATCCTATCCCCTATCCTATCCTATCCTCAATCCTACCCTATCCGCTATCCTATCCCATCCTCTATCCTATCCTATCCTCTATCCTATCCAATCCTCTATCCTATCCTATCTTCTATCCTATCCTGTCCTATATCCTATCCTCTTGTCTATCCTATACTATCCTCTAACCTACCCTATCCTCAATCCTATCCTATCCCCTATCCTATCCTATCCTCAATCATATCCTATCCCCTATCCTATCCTATCCTCTATCCTATCCTATCCTCTATCCTATCCAATCCTCTATCCTATCCTATCCTCTATCCTATCCTGTCCTATATCCTATACTATTGTCTATCCTATACTATCCTCTAACCTATCCTATCCTCTATTATCTCCTACCGTCTATCCTATCGTATCCTCTGTCCTATCCTATCCTATCCTCTAACCTATCCAATCCTGTATCCTATCCTATCCACCATCCTATCGTATCCTCTATCCTATCCCATCCTGTATCCTATCCTATCCTCTATCCTACCCAATTACATATCCTATCCTCTATCCTATCCTTTCCTCTATCCTATCCTATCCTCTATCCTATCCTATCGTCTACCCGATCCTCTATCCTATCCCATCCTCTATCCTATCCTATCCTCTATCATATCCTCTATCCTATCCTATCATCTATCCTATCCTCTATCGTATCCCATCCTATCCTCTATCCTATTCTATCCTCTATCGTATCCTATCCTATCCTCTATCCTATCCTCTATCCTATCCTCTATCCTATCCTCTATCCTATCCTTTCCTCTATCCTATCCTATCCTCTATCCTATCCTATCCTCTACCCGATCCTCTATCCTATCCTATCCTCTATTCTATCATATCCTCTATCCTATCCTATCCTATCCTCTATCCTATCCTATCCTCTATCCTATCCTATCCTCTATCCTATCCTCTATACCATCCTCTATCCTATCCTATCCTCTATCCTATCCTATCCTCTATCCTATCCTATCGTCTACCCGATCCTCTATCCTATCCCATCCTCTATCCTATCCTATCCTCTATCATATCCTCTATCCTATCCTATCATCTATCCTATCCTCTATCGTATCCCATCCTATCCTCTATCCTATTCTATCCTCTATCGTATCCTATCCTATCCTCTATCCTATCCTCTATCCTATCCTCTATCCTATCCTCTATCCTATCCTTTCCTCTATCCTATCCTATCCTCTATCCTATCCTATCCTCTACCCGATCCTCTATCCTATCCTATCCTCTATTCTATCATATCCTCTATCCTATCCTATCCTATCCTCTATCCTATCCTATCCTCTATCCTATCCTATCCTCTATCCTATCCTCTATACCATCCTCTATCCTATCCTATCCTCTATCAGATCCTCGATCCTATCCTATCATATATCCTATCCTCTATCGTTTCCTATCCTATCCTCTATCCTATCCTATCCTCTATCCGATCCTCTATCCTATCCTATCCTCTATCCTATCCTCTATCCTATCCCATCATCTATCCTATCCTCTATCGTATCCTATCCTATCCTCTATCCTATCCTCTATCCTATCCTCTATCCTATCCTTTCCTCTATCGTATCCTATCCTCTATCGTATCCAATTACCTATCCTATCCTCTATCCTATCCTTTCCTCTATCCTATCCTATCCTCTATCCTATCCTATCCTCTATCCGATCCTCTATCCTATCCTCTATCCTATCATCCATCCTATCCTATCCACTTTCCTATCCTTTCCTCTATCCTATCCTGTCCTCTATCCTATCATATCGCCTATAATATCGTATCCTATCCTCTATAATATCGTATTCTCTATCATATCCTATCCTCTACCCTATAATATCATCTATGCTTTCCTATTCTCTATCCTATCCTCTATCCGATCCTCTATCCTATCCTCTATCCTATCCTCTATCCTATCCTATCATCTATCCTATCCTCTATCGTATCCCATCCTATCCTCTATCCTATTCTATCCTCTATCGTATCCTATCCTATCCTCTATCCTATCCTCTATCCTATCCTCTATCCTATCCTCTATCCTATCCTTTCCTCTATCCTATCCTATCCTCTATCCTATCCTATCGTCTACCCGATCCTCTATCCTATCCCATCCTCTATCCTATCCTATCCTCTATCATATCCTCTATCCTATCCTATCATCTATCCTATCCTCTATCGTATCCCATCCTATCCTCTATCCTATTCTATCCTCTATCGTATCCTATCCTATCCTCTATCCTATCCTCTATCCTATCCTCTATCCTATCCTCTATCCTATCCTTTCCTCTATCCTATCCTATCCTCTATCCTATCCTATCCTCTACCCGATCCTCTATCCTATCCTATCCTCTATTCTATCATATCCTCTATCCTATCCTATCCTATCCTCTATCCTATCCTATCCTCTATCCTATCCTATCCTCTATCCTATCCTCTATACCATCCTCTATCCTATCCTATCCTCTATCCTATCCTATCCTCTATCCTATCCTATCGTCTACCCGATCCTCTATCCTATCCCATCCTCTATCCTATCCTATCCTCTATCATATCCTCTATCCTATCCTATCATCTATCCTATCCTCTATCGTATCCCATCCTATCCTCTATCCTATTCTATCCTCTATCGTATCCTATCCTATCCTCTATCCTATCCTCTATCCTATCCTCTATCCTATCCTCTATCCTATCCTTTCCTCTATCCTATCCTATCCTCTATCCTATCCTATCCTCTACCCGATCCTCTATCCTATCCTATCCTCTATTCTATCATATCCTCTATCCTATCCTATCCTATCCTCTATCCTATCCTATCCTCTATCCTATCCTATCCTCTATCCTATCCTCTATACCATCCTCTATCCTATCCTATCCTCTATCAGATCCTCGATCCTATCCTATCATATATCCTATCCTCTATCGTTTCCTATCCTATCCTCTATCCTATCCTATCCTCTATCCGATCCTCTATCCTATCCTATCCTCTATCCTATCCTCTATCCTATCCCATCATCTATCCTATCCTCTATCGTATCCTATCCTATCCTCTATCCTATCCTCTATCCTATCCTCTATCCTATCCTTTCCTCTATCGTATCCTATCCTCTATCGTATCCAATTACCTATCCTATCCTCTATCCTATCCTTTCCTCTATCCTATCCTATCCTCTATCCTATCCTATCCTCTATCCGATCCTCTATCCTATCCTCTATCCTATCATCCATCCTATCCTATCCACTTTCCTATCCTTTCCTCTATCCTATCCTGTCCTCTATCCTATCATATCGCCTATAATATCGTATCCTATCCTCTATAATATCGTATTCTCTATCATATCCTATCCTCTACCCTATAATATCATCTATGCTTTCCTATTCTCTATCCTATCCTCTATCCGATCCTCTATCCTATCCTCTATCCTATCCTCTATCCTATCCTATACTCTATCCTATCCTATCCTCAAACCTATACTATCCTCTACCCTATCCTATCCTCTATCCTATCCTGTCCTCTATCCTATCCTACCCTCTATCCTATAATATCTTCTATCCTATCCTATCCTCTATCCTACCCAATCCCCTATCATATACTCTATCCTATCCTATCCTGTATCCTATCCAACCCCCTATCCTATCCACTATCCTATCCTATCCTCAATCCTATCCTATCCTCTACCCTATCCTATCCTCTATCCTATCCTATCCTGTATCATGTCGTATCCTCTATCCTATCCTATGCTCTATCCTAAACTATCCTCAATCCTATCCTATCCTCTACCCTATCCTATCCTCTATCCTATCCGATCCTCTATCCTATCGTATCCTCTATCCTATCCCATCCGCTATCCTATCCTATCCTCTATCCGATCCTCTATCCTATCCTCTATCCTATCATCCATCCTATCCTATCCACTTTCCTATCCTTTCCTCTATCCTATCCTGTCCTCTATCCTATCATATCGCCTATAATATCGTATCCTATCCTCTATAATATCGTATTCTCTATCATATCCTATCCTCTACCCTATAATATCATCTATGCTTTCCTATTCTCTATCCTATCCTCTATCCGATCCTCTATCCTATCCTCTATCCTATCCTCTATCCTATCCTATACTCTATCCTATCCTATCCTCAAACCTATACTATCCTCTACCCTATCCTATCCTCTATCCTATCCTGTCCTCTATCCTATCCTACCCTCTATCCTATAATATCTTCTATCCTATCCTATCCTCTATCCTACCCAATCCCCTATCATATACTCTATCCTATCCTATCCTGTATCCTATCCAACCCCCTATCCTATCCACTATCCTATCCTATCCTCAATCCTATCCTATCCTCAATCCTATCCTATCCTCTACCCTATCCTATACTCTATCCTGTCCTATCGTCTATCCTATAATATCCTCCACCCTATCCTATCCTCTATCCTATCCTCTATCCTATTCTGTCCTCTATCCTATCCTATCCTCTATCCTATCCTATCTTCAATTATATAATATCCTCTATCCTATCCAATCCTCTATCGTATCCTATCCTCTATCCTATCCTATCCTCTATCCTATCCTATCCTCTGTCCTATCCTATTTTCTATACTATCCTATTCTCTATCCTATCCTGTCCTCTACCCTATCCTGTCCTCTATCCTATCCTATCCTCTATCCTATCCTATCCTCTATCCTATCCTATCCTCTACCCTATCCTGTCCTCTATCATATCTTATAGTCTATCCTATACTATCCTCTATCCTACCCTGTCCTCTATCCTATCCTATACTCTATCCTATACTATCCTCTATCCTATCCTGTCCTCTATCCTATCCTGTCCTCTATCCTATCCTATCCTCTATCATATCCTATCTTCAATTATATAATATCCTCTATCCTATCCAATCCTCTATCGTATCCTCTATCCTATCCTCTATCCTATCCTATCCTCTGTCCTATCCTATTTTCTATACTATCCTATCCTCTATCCTATCCTATCCTCTACCCTATCCTATCCTCTATCCTGTCCTATCGTCTATCCTATAATATCCTCTACCCTATCCTATCCTCTATCCTATCCTCTATCCTATTCTGTCCTCTATCCTATCCTATCCCCTATACTATCCTATCTTCAATTATATAATATCCTCTATCCTATCCAATCCTCTATCGTATCCTATCCTCTATCCTATCCTATCCTCTATCCTATCCTATCCTCTGTCCTATCCTATTTTCTATACGATCCTATTCTCTATCCTATCCTGTCCTCTACCCTATCCTGTCCTCTATCCTATCCTATCCTCTATCCTATCCTATCCTCTATCCTATCCTATCCTCTACCCTATCCTGTCCTCTATCCTATCTTATAGTCTATCCTATACTATCCTCTATCCTACCCGGTCCTCTATCCTATCCTATACTCTATCCTATACTATCCTCTATCCTATCCTGTCCTCTATCCTATCCTGTCCTCTATCCTATCCTATCCTCTATCCGATCCTCTATCCTATCCTCTATCCTATCCTCTATCCTATCCTATACTCTATCCTATCCTATCCTCAAACCTATACTATCCTCTACCCTATCCTATCCTCTATCCTATCCTGTCCTCTATCCTATCCTACCCTCTATCATATAATATCCTCTACCCTATCCTATCCTCTATCCTATCCTGTCCTCTATCCTATCCTACCCTCTATCATATAATATCTTCTATCCTATCCTATCCTCTATCCTACCCAATCCCCTATCATATACTCTATCCTATCCTATCCTGTATCCTATCCAACCCCTTATCCTATCCTCTATCCTATCCTATCCTCAATCCTATCCTATCCTCTATCCTATCCTATCCTCTATCCTATCCTATCCTCAAACCTATACTATCCTCTACCCTATCCTATCCTCTATCCTATCCTGTCCTCTATCCTATTGTATCCTCCATCCTATCCCATCCTCTATCCTATCGTATCGTCTATCCTATAATATCCCCTATCCTATCCATCCTCTATCCTATCCTCTATCCTATCCTCTATCCTATCCTCTATCCTATCCTATCCTCTATCCTATCCTATCCTCTATCCTATCCTATCCTGTATCATGTCGTATCCTCTATCCTATCCTATGCTCTATCCTAAACTATCCTCAATCCTATCCTATCCTCTACCCTATCCTATCCTCTATCCTATCCGATCCTCTATCCTATCGTATCCTCTATCCTATCCCATCCGCTATCCTATCCTATCGTCTATCCTATAATATCCTCTATCCTATCCTATCCTCTATCCTATCCTATCCTCTATCCTATCCTATCCTCTACCCTATCCTGTCCTCTATCCTATCTTATAGTCTATCCTATACTATCCTCTATCCTATCCTGTCCTCTATCCTATCCTGTCCTCTATCCTATCCTATCCTCTATCCGATACTCTATCCTATCCTCTATCCTATCCTCTATCCTATTCTGTCCTCTATCCTATCCTATCCTCTATCCTATCCTATCTTCAATTATATAATATCCTCTATCCTATCCAATCCTCTATCGTATCCTATCCTCTATCCTATCCTATCCTCTATCCTATCCTATCCTCTGTCCTATCCTATTTTCTATACTATCCTATTCTCTATCCTATCCTGTCCTCTACCCTATCCTGTCCTCTATCCTATCCTATCCTCTATCCTATCCTATCCTCTATCCTATCCTATCCTCTACCCTATCCTGTCCTCTATCCTATCTTATAGTCTATCCTATACTATCCTCTATCCTACCCTGTCCTCTATCCTATCCTATACTCTATCCTATACTATCCTCTATCCTATCCTGTCCTCTATCCTATCCTGTCCTCTATCCTATCCTATCCTCTATCATATCCTATCTTCAATTATATAATATCCTCTATCCTATCCAATCCTCTATCGTATCCTCTATCCTATCCTCTATCCTATCCTATCCTCTGTCCTATCCTATTTTCTATACTATCCTATCCTCTATCCTATCCTATCCTCTACCCTATCCTATCCTCTATCCTGTCCTATCGTCTATCCTATAATATCCTCTAACCTATCCTATCCTCTATCCTATCCTCTATCCTATTCTGTCCTCTATCCTATCCTATCCCCTATACTATCCTATCTTCAATTATATAATATCCTCTATCCTATCCAATCCTCTATCGTATCCTATCCTCTATCCTATCCTATCCTCTATCCTATCCTATCCTCTGTCCTATCCTATTTTCTATACTATCCTATTCTCTATCCTATCCTGTCCTCTACCCTATCCTGTCCTCTATCCTATCCTATCTTCAATTATATAATATCCTCTATCCTATGCAATCCTCTATCGTATCCTCTATCCTATTATCTATCCTATCCTATCCTCTGTCCTATCCTATTTTCTATACTATCCTATCCTCTATCCTATCGTATCCTCTATCCTATCCCATCCTGTATCCTATCCTATCCTCTAACCTATCTTATCCTCTATCCTATCCTATCATCAATCGTATCGTATCCTCTATCCGATCCTATCCTCTATTCTATCCTATCCTCTATCCTATCCTATCCTGTATCCTGTATCCTCTATCCTATCCCATCCTCTATCGTATCCTGTATCCTATAATATCCTCTATCCTATCCTGTATCCTGTCCTATCCTCTATCCTCTATCCCCTATCCTATCCTATCCTCTATCCAATCCTATCCTATCCTCTATTCTATCCAATCGTCTATCCTATCCAATCCTCCATTCTATAATATCCTCTATGCTATCCTATCCTCTATTCCATCGTATCCTCTATCCTATCCCATCCTCTATCCTATCCTATCCTCTATCCTATCGTATCCTCTATCCTATCCTATCCTCTATCCTATCCTATCGTCTATCCTATAATATCTTCTATCCTATCCTATCAGCTATCCTATCGTATCCTCTATCGTATCCCATCCTCTATCGTATCCTATCCTCTATCCTATCGTATCTTCTATAATATCCTATCCTCTATCCTGTCCTATCATCTATCCTCTATCCTCTATCCTATCCAATCCTCTATCCTATCCTATCCTCTATCCTATCCTGTCCTATATCCTATACTATTGTCTATCCTATCCTATCCTCTATCCTATCCTATCCTCTATCCGATCCTCTATCCTATCCTATCCTCTATCCTATCCTCTATCCTATCCCATCATCTATCCTATCCTCTATGGTGTCCTATCCTATCCTCTATCCTATCCTCTATCCTATCCTATCCTCTATCCGATCCTCTATCCTATCCTCTATCCTATCATCCATCCTATCCTATCCACTTTCCTATCCTTTCCTCTATCCTATCCTATCCTGTATCATGTCGTATCCTCTATCCTATCCTATGCTCTATCCTAAACTATCCTCAATCCTATCCTATCCTCTACCCTATCCTATCCTCTATCCTATCCGATCCTCTATCCTATCGTATTCTCTATCCTATCCCATCCGCTATCCTATCCTATCGTCTATCCTATAATATCCTCTATCCTATCCTATCGTCTATCCTATAATGTCCTCTATCCTATCCTATCCTATTTACTATAAAATCCTCTATTCTATCCTCTATCCTATCCTATCATCTATCCTATAATATCCTCTATTCTATCCTATCCTCTATCCTATCCTATCCTCAATCCTATCCTATCCCCTATACTATCCTATCCTCTATCCTATCCTATCCTCTATCCTATCCTATCCCCTATCCTATCCCCTATCCTATCCCCTATCCTATCCTATCCCCTATCCTATCCTATCCTCTATCCTATCTTATCCTTTATCCTATCCTATCCTCTATCCTATAATATCCTCTATCCCATCCTATCCTGTATCCTATCCAATCCCCTATCCTATCCTCTATCCTGTCCTATCCTCTATCCAATCCTCTCCTGTATCCTATCCAATTTCCTATCCTATCTTCTATCCTATCCTATCCTCAATCCTATCCTATCCTCTACCCTATCCTATCCTCTATCCTGTCCTATCCTCTATCCTCTATCCTCTATCCTATCCTATCCTCTATCGAATCCTATCCTATCCTCTATTCTATCCAATCGTCTATCCTATCCAATCCTCTATTCTATAACATCCTCTATCCTATCCTATCCTCTATTCTATCGTACCCTCTATCCAATCCCATCCTCTATCCTATCCTATCGTCTATCCTATAATATCCTCTATCCTATCCTATCCTCTATCCTATAATATCCTCTATTCTATCCAATCCTCTATCCTATGCTATCGTCTATACTATAATATCCTCTATCCTATCCTATCCTCTATCTTATAATATCCTCTATTCTATCCAATCCTTTATCCTATCCTATCATCTATCCTATCCTATCCTCTATCCTATCCAATCCTCTATTCTATAATATCCTCTATCCTATCCCCTATCCTATCCTCTATCCTATCCCATCCTCAATCCTATCCTGTATCCTATCCAATCCTCTATCCTATCCAATCCTCTGTCCTATCCAATCCTCCATCCTATCCTCTATCCTATCCTCTATCCTATCCTATCCTCAATCCTATCCTATCCCCTATCCTATACTATCCTCTATGCTATCGTATCCTCTGTCCTATCCTATCAACTATCCTATACTATCCTATTCTCTATCCTATACTATCCTCTAACCTATTTTATCCTCTATCCTATCCCATCCTCTATCCTATCCCATCCTGTATCCTATCCAATCCTCTATCCTATCCAATCCTCTATCATATCCAATCCTCTATCCTATCCTCTATCCTATCATCTATCCTATCCTATCTTCTACTATATAATACCCTCTATCCTATCCAATCCTCTATCGCATCGTATCCTCTATACTATCCCATCCCCTATCCTATCCTATCCTCTACTCTATCCAATCCCCTATCCTATCCTCTATCCAATCCTATCCTATCCTCTATCCTATCCTATCCTCTATCCCATCCTATCCTCTATCCTTTCCTATCCTCTATCCTATCCTATCCTCTATCCTATCCTATCCTCTATCCGATCCTCTATCCAATCCTATCCTCTATCCTATCCTATCCTCTATCCTACTCTATCCTCTATCCTATCCTATCCTCTATCCTATCCTATCCTCTATCCGATCCTCTATCCTATCCTCTATCGTATCCTATCCTATCCTCTATCATATCCTATCCTCTATCCTATCCTATCCTGTATCCTATCCTATCCTCTATCCTATCCTATCCTCTATCCTATCCTATCCTCTATCCTATCCTATCCTCCATCATATCCTATCCTCTATCCTATCCTATCCTCTATCCTATCCTCTATCCTGTCCTATCCTATCCTCTATCCTATCCTATCCTCTATCCGATCCCCTATCCTATCCTGTCCTCTATGCTATCCTCTATCCTATCCTCTATCCTATCCTATCCTCTATCCTATCCTATCCTTTATCCTATCCTATCCTCTATCCTATCCTATCCTCTATCCTATACTATCCTCTAACTTATCCTATCCTCTATCCTATCCAATTACCTATCCTATCCTCTATCCTATCCTTTCCTCTATCCTATCCTATCCTCTATCGTATCCTATCCTATCCTCTTTCCTATCCTATCCTCCATCCTATCCTATCCTCTATCCTATCCTCTATACCATCCTCTATCATATCCTATCCTCTATCCGATCCTCTATCCTATCCTATCCTCTATAATATCTTTTACTCTATCATATCCTATCCTCTATCCTATAATATCATCTATCCTATCCTATCCTCTATCCTATCCTATCTTTTATCCTATCCTATCCTCTATCCTATCCTATCCTCTATCCTATACTATCCTCTAACTTATCCTATCCTCTATCCTATCCAATTACCTATCCTATCCTCTAAACTATCCTTTCCTCTATCCTATCCTATCCTCTATCCGATCCTCTATCCTATCCTCTATCCTATCCTATCCGATCCTCTATCCTATCCTCTATCCTATACTATCCTCTACCTTATCCTATCCTCTATCCTATCCAATTACCTATCCTATCCTCGATCCTATCCTATCCTCCATCCTATCCTATCCTCTATCAGATCCTCTATCCTATACTAGCCTCTACCTTATCCTCTCCCCTATCCTATCCAATTACCTATCCGATCCTCTATCCTATCCTATCCAATATCCGATCGTATCCTCTATCAGATCCTCTATCCTATCATATCATCTATCCTATCCTCTATCGTATCCTATCCTATCCTCTTTCCTATCCTATCCTCTATCCTATCCTATCCTCTATCCTATCCTATCCTCTATCCTATCCTCTATCCTATCCTCTATCCTATCCTGTATCCTATCCTTTCCTCTATCCTATCCTATCCTCTATCTTATCCCATCCTGTATCCTATTCTATCCTCTTTCCTATCTTATCCTCTATCCTATCCTATCCTCTATGCTACCCTATGCTCAATCCTATCGTATCCTCTATCCAATCCTATCGTCTATCCTATCCTATCGTCTATCCTATTCTATCGTCTATCCTATAATATCTTCTATCCTATCCAATCCTGCATTTATCCTCTATCCTATGCTCCATCCTATCCTATCCTTTATCCTATAATATCCTCTATTCTATCCAATCCTCTATCGTATAATATCCTCAATCCTACAGTATCCCCTATCCTATCCTATCCTCTATCCTATCCTATCCTCCATCCCATCCAATCATCTATAATATCCTATCCTCTAGCCTATCCTGTCCTATATCCTATCCTATTGTCTATCCTATACTATTATCTAACCTATCCTACCCTATCCTCTATCCTATCCTATCCTCTGTCCTATCCTATCCTCTCCTCTATCCTATTGTCTATCCTATACTATCCTCTATCCTATCCCATCCTGTATCCTATCCTATCCTCTATCCTATCTTATCCTCTATCCTATCCTATCCTCAACCCTATCGTATCCTCTATCCTATCCTATCGTCTATCTTATAATATCCTCTATCCTATCCTATCCTTTATCCTATCCTCTATCCTATCGTGTCCTCTATCCTATCCTATTCTCTATCCTATACTATCCTATATCCTATCCAATTCACTATCGTATCCTCTATCCTATCCTATCCTCTATCTTATCCTATCCTCTATCCTATCCTATCCTCTATCCTATCCTATCCTCTATCCTCTATCCTATCCTATCCTCTATCCTATCATATCCTCTATCCCCTTTACTATCCTATCCTCTATCCCATCCTATCGTCTATCCTATCCAATCCTCTATCCTATCCTATCCTCTATCCTATCCTGTACTCTATCCTATCCTATTGTCTATCCTATACTATCCTCTAACCTATCCTATCCTCTATCCTATCCTATCCTGTATCCTGTATCCTCTATCCTATCCTATCCTCAATCCTATCGTATCCTCTATCCTATCCTGTCGTCTATCCTATAACATCCTCTATCCTATCCAATCCTCTATTCTATCCTCTATCCTATGCTCTATCCTATCCTATCCTCTATCCTGTAATATTATCTATTCTATCCAATCCTCTATCGTATAATATCCTCTATCCTATCCTATACTCTATCCTATCGTATCCTCTGTCCTAACCTATCCTCTATCCTATCCTATTCTCTATCCTATCCTATCCTCAATCTTACCCTATCCCCTATCCTATCCTATCCTCGATCCTATCCCATCCTCTATCCTATCCTATCCTCTATCCTATCCTATCCTCTATCTCATCCTATCCTCTGTCCTATCCTATCATCTATCTTATCCTATCCTCTGTCCTATTCTATCCTCTATGCTATCCTATCCTCAATCCTATCGTATCCTCTATCCTATCCTATCGTCTATCCTATCCTATCGGCTATCCTATAATATCTTCTATCCTATCCAATCCTCTATTCTATCCTCTATCCTATGCTCTATCCTATCCTATCCTCTATCCTATCCAATCTTCTATCCTAGCCTATCTTCTATCCTATCCTGTCCTATATCCTATCCTCTTGTCTATCCTATACTATACTCTAACCTACCCTATCCTCAATCCTATCCTATCCCCTATCCTATCCTATCCTCAATCATACCCTATCCCCTATCCTATCCTATCCTCTATCCTATCCTATCCTCTATCCTATCCAATCCTCTATCCTATCCTATCCTCTATCCTATCCTGTCCTATATCCTATCCTATTGTCTATCCTATACTATCCTCTAACCTATCCTATCCTCTATCCTCTCCTACCCTCTATCCTATCGTATCCTCTGTCCTATCCTATCCTATCCTCTAACCTATCCAATCATGTATCCTATCCTATCCACCATCCTATCGTATCCTCTATCCTATCCCATCCTGTATCCTATCCTATCCTCTATCCTAACTTATCCTCTATCCTATCCTATCCTCTATCCCATCCTATCCTCTATCCTATCCGATCCTCTAACCTATCCTATCCTCTATCCTATCCTATCCTCTATCCTATCCTATCCTCTATCCTATCCTATCTTCTATCCTCTATCCTATCCTTTCCTCAATCCTATTATATCCTCTATCCTATCCTATCCTCTATCCTACCCTATCCTCTACCTTATCCTATCCTCTATCCTATCCAATTACCTATCCTATCCTCTATCCTATCCTATCCTCCATCCTATCCTATCCTCTATCAGATCCTCTATCCTATACTAGCCTCTACCTTATCCTATCCCCTATCCTATCCAATTACCTATCGGATCCTCTATCCTATCCTAACCTCTATCCGATCGTATCCTCTATCAGATCCGCTATCCTATCCTATCCTCTATCCGATCCTCTATCCTATCCTATCCTCTATCCTACCCTATCCTCTATCCTATCCTTTCCTCAATCCTATTATATCCTCTATCCTATCCTATCCTCTATCCTACCCTATCCTCTATCCTATCCTTTCCTCAATCCTATTATATCCTCTATCCTATCCTATCCTCTATCCTATCCTATCCTATCCTCTATCCTATCCTATCCTCTATCCCATCCTATCCTCTATCCTTTCCTATCCTCTATCCTATCCTATCCTCTATCCTATCCTCTATCCTATCCTATCCTCTATCCTATCCTCTATCCTATCCACTATCCTATCCTATCCTCTATCCTATCCTCTATCCTATCCTATTCTCTACCCTATAATATTCTCTATCCTATCCTATCATCTATCCTATTCTATCCTCTATCCTATACTATCCTCTATCCTATCCTATCCTTTATCCTATCCTATCCTCTATCCTATCCTATCCTCTATCCTATACTATCCTCTAACTTATCCTATCCTCTATCCTATCCAATTACCTACCCTATCCTCTATCCTATCCTATCTTCTATCCTATCCTATCCGATCCTCTATCCTGTCCTCTATCCTATACTATCCTCTACCTTATCCTATCCTCTATCCTATCCAATTACCTATCCTATCCGATCCTCTATCCTATCCTCTATCCTATACTATCCTCTACCTTATCCTATCCTCTATCCTATCCAATTACCTATCGTATCCTCTATCCTATCCTATCCTCCATCCTATCCTATCCTCTATCAGATCCTCTATCCTATACTAGCCTCTACCTTATCCTATCCCCTATCCTATCCAATTACCTATCGGATCCTCTATCCTATCCTAACCTCTATCCGATCGTATCCTCTATCAGATCCGCTATCCTATCCTATCCTCTATCCGATCGTATCCTCTATCAGATCCTCTATCGTATCCTATCATCTATCCTATCCTCTATCGTATCCTATCCTATCCTCTTTCCTATCCTATCCTCTATCCTATCCTATCCTCTATCCTATCCTCTATACCATCCTCTATCCTATCCTATCCTCTATCCTATCCTATCCTCTATCCTATCCTATCCTCTATCCTATCCTATCCTCTATCCTATCCTATCCTCTATCCTATCCTATCCTCTATGCTATCCTATCCTCTACCTTATCCTATCCTCTATCCTATCCAATTACCTATCCTATCCTCTATCCTATCCTTTCCTCTATCCTATCCTATCCTCTATCCTATCCTATCCTCTATCCTATCCTATCTTCTATCCTCTATCCTATCCTTTCCTCAATCCTATTATATCCTCTATCCTATCCTATCCTCTATCCTACCCTATCCTCTACCTTATCCTATCCTCTATCCTATCCAATTACCTATCCTATCCTCTATCCTATCCTATCCTCCATCCTATCCTATCCTCTATCAGATCCTCTACCCTATACTAGCCTCTACCTTATCCTATCCCCTATCCTATCCAATTACCTATCGGATCCTCTATCCTATCCTATTCTCTATCCTATCCTATCCTCAATCTTACCCTATCCCCTATCCTATCCTATCCTCGATCCTATCCCATCCTCTATCCTATCCTATCCTCTATCCTATCCTATCCTCTATCTCATCCTATCCTCTGTCCTATCCTATCATCTATCTTATCCTATCCTCTGTCCTATTCTATCCTCTATGCTATCCTATCCTCAATCCTATCGTATCCTCTATCCTATCCTATCGTCTATCCTATCCTATCGGCTATCCTATAATATCTTCTATCCTATCCAATCCTCTATTCTATCCTCTATCCTATGCTGTATCCTATCCTATCCTCTATCCTATCCAATCTTCTATCCTAGCCTATCTTCTATCCTATCCTGTCCTATATCCTATCCTCTTGTCTATCCTATACTATACTCTAACCTACCCTATCCTCAATCCTATCCTATCCCCTATCCTATCCTATCCTCAATCATACCCTATCCCCTATCCTATCCTATCCTCTATCCTATCCTATCCTCTATCCTATCCAATCCTCTATCCTATCCTATCCTCTATCCTATCCTGTCCTATATCCTATCCTATTGTCTATCCTATACTATCCTCTAACCTATCCTATCCTCTATCCTCTCCTACCCTCTATCCTATCGTATCCTCTGTCCTATCCTATCCTATCCTCTAACCTATCCAATCATGTATCCTATCCTATCCACCATCCTATCGTATCCTCTATCCTATCCCATCCTGTATCCTATCCTATCCTCTATCCTAACTTATCCTCTATCCTATCCTATCCTCTATCCCATCCTATCCTCTATCCTATCCGATCCTCTAACCTATCCTATCCTCTATCCTATCCTATCCTCTATCCTATCCTATCCTCTATCCTATCCTATCTTCTATCCTCTATCCTATCCTTTCCTCAATCCTATTATATCCTCTATCCTATCCTATCCTCTATCCTACCCTATCCTCTACCTTATCCTATCCTCTATCCTATCCAATTACCTATCCTATCCTCTATCCTATCCTATCCTCCATCCTATCCTATCCTCTATCAGATCCTCTATCCTATACTAGCCTCTACCTTATCCTATCCCCTATCCTATCCAATTACCTATCGGATCCTCTATCCTATCCTAACCTCTATCCGATCGTATCCTCTATCAGATCCGCTATCCTATCCTATCCTCTATCCGATCCTCTATCCTATCCTATCCTCTATCCTACCCTATCCTCTATCCTATCCTTTCCTCAATCCTATTATATCCTCTATCCTATCCTATCCTCTATCCTACACTATCCTCTATCCTATCCTTTCCTCAATCCTATTATATCCTCTATCCTATCCTATCCTCTATCCTATCCTATCCTATCCTCTATCCTATCCTATCCTCTATCCCATCCTATCCTCTATCCTTTCCTATCCTCTATCCTATCCTATCCTCTATCCTATCCTCTATCCTATCCTATCCTCTATCCTATCCACTATCCTATCCTATCCTCTATCCTATCCTCTATCCTATCCTATTCTCTACCCTATAATATTCTCTATCCTATCCTATCATCTATCCTATTCTATCCTCTATCCTATACTATCCTCTATCCTATCCTATCCTTTATCCTATCCTATCCTCTATCCTATCCTATCCTCTATCCTATACTATCCTCTAACTTATCCTATCCTCTATCCTATCCAATTACCTACCCTATCCTCTATCCTATCCTATCTTCTATCCTATCCTATCCGATCCTCTATCCTGTCCTCTATCCTATACTATCCTCTACCTTATCCTATCCTCTATCCTATCCAATTACCTATCCTATCCGATCCTCTATCCTATCCTCTATCCTATACTATCCTCTACCTTATCCTATCCTCTATACTATCCAATTACCTATCGTATCCTCTATCCTATCCTATCCTCCATCCTATCCTATCCTCTATCAGATCCTCTATCCTATACTAGCCTCTACCTTATCCTATCCCCTATCCTATCCAATTACCTATCGGATCCTCTATCCTATCCTAACCTCTATCCGATCGTATCCTCTATCAGATCCGCTATCCTATCCTATCCTCTATCCGATCGTATCCTCTATCAGATCCTCTATCGTATCCTATCATCTATCCTATCCTCTATCGTATCCTATCCTATCCTCTTTCCTATCCTATCCTCTATCCTATCCTATCCTCTATCCTATCCTCTATACCATCCTCTATCCTATCCTATCCTCTATCCTATCCTATCCTCTATCCTATCCTATCCTCTATCCTATCCTATCCTCTATCCTATCCTATCCTCTATGCTATCCTATCCTCTACCTTATCCTATCCTCTATCCTATCCAATTACCTATCCTATCCTCTATCCTATCCTTTCCTCTATCCTATCCTATCCTCTATCCTATCCTATCCTCTATCCTATCCTATCTTCTATCCTCTATCCTATCCTTTCCTCAATCCTATTATATCCTCTATCCTATCCTATCCTCTATCCTACCCTATCCTCTACCTTATCCTATCCTCTATCCTATCCAATTACCTATCCTATCCTCTATCCTATCCTATCCTCCATCCTATCCTATCCTCTATCAGATCCTCTACCCTATACTAGCCTCTACCTTATCCTATCCCCTATCCTATCCAATTACCTATCGGATTCTCTATCCTATCCTAACCTCTATCCGATCGTATCCTCTATCAGATCCGCTATCCTATCCTATCCTCTATCCGATCCTCTATCCTATCCTATCCTCTATCCTACCCTATCCTCTATCCTATCCTTTCCTCAATCCTATTATATCCTCTATCCTATCCTCTATCCTACCCTATCCTCTATCCTATCCTTTCCTCAATCCTATTATATCCTCTATCCTATCCTATCCTCTATCCTATCCTATCCTCTATCCTATCCTATCCTCTATCCCATCCTATCCTCTATCCTTTCCTATCCTCTATCCTATCCTATCCTCTATCCTATCCTCTATCCTATCCTATCCTCTATCCTATCCACTATCCTATCCTATCCTCTATCCTATCCTCTATCCTATCCTATTCTCTACCCTATAATATTCTCTATCCTATCCTATCATCTATCCTATTCTATCCTCTATCCTATACTATCCTCTATCCTATCCTATCCTTTATCCTATCCTATCCTCTATCCTATCCTATCCTCTATCCTATACTATCCTCTAACTTATCCTATCCTCTATCCTATCCAATTACCTATCCTATCCTCTATCCTATCCTATCCTCTATCCTATCCTCTATCCTATCCTATCCTCTATCCTATCCTATCCTCTATCCCATCCTATCCTCTATCCTATCCTATCCTCCATCCTATCCTATCCTCTATCAGATCCTCTATCCTATACTAGCCTCTACCTTATCCTATCCCCTATCCTATCCAATTACCTATCGGATCCTCTATCCTATCCTAACCTCTATCCGATCGTATCCTCTATCAGATCCGCTATCCTATCCTATCCTCTATCCGATCCTCTATCCTATCCTATCCTCTATCCTACCCTATCCTCTATCCTATCCTTTCCTCAATCCTATTATATCCTCTATCCTATCCTATCCT
This sequence comes from Halictus rubicundus, assembly GCF_050948215.1. NCBI lineage: Eukaryota > Metazoa > Arthropoda > Insecta > Hymenoptera > Halictidae > Halictus > Halictus rubicundus. The sequence continues at coordinate 112,474 of NW_027488954.1, read as the reverse complement.
CTATCATACCCTATCCTCTATCCTATCCTTTCCTCAATCCTATTATATCCTCTATCCTATCCTATCCTCTATCCGATCCTCTATCCTATCCTATCCTCTATCCTACCCTATCCTCTATCCTATCCTTTCCTCAATCCTATTATATCCTCTATCCTATCCTATCCTCTATCATACCCTATCCTCTATCCTATCCTTTCCTCAATCCTATTATATCCTCTATCCTATCCTACCCTCTATCCTATCCTATCCTATCCTATCCTCTATCCTATCCTATCCTCTATCCTATCCTATCCTCCATCATATCCTATCCTCTATCCTATCCTATCCTCTATCCTATCCTATCCTCTAACCCAGCCTATCCTCTATCCTATCCTATACTCTATCCTATCCTATCCTCTATCCTATCCTATCCTCTATTAGATCCTCTATCCTATCCTATCCTCTATCCTATCCAATCCTCTATTATATCAAATCCTCTATCCTATCCTATCCTCTATCCGATCCTCTATCCTGTCCTATCCTATCCTCTATCCTATCCTATCCTCTATCCGATCCCCTATCCTATCCTATCCTCTATGCTATCCTCTATCCTATCCTCTATCCTATCCTATCCTCTATCCTATCCTATCCTCTATCCTATCCTATCCTCTATCCTATCCTATCCTCTATCCTATCCTATCCTATCCTCTATCGTAACCTATCCTGTCCTCTATGCAATCCTATCCTTTACCCTATCCTATCCTCTATTCTATCCTATCCACTATCCTATACGATCCTCTATCCTATCCTATCCTCTATCCTATCCTATCCTCCATCCGATCCTCTATCCAATCCTATCCTCTATCCTATCCTATCCTCTATCCTATCCTATCCTCCATCCGATCCTATCCTATCCTCTATCCTATCCTATCCTATCCTCTATCCTATCCTATCCTATCCTCTATCCTATCCTATCCTTTATCCTATCCTATCCTCTATTCTATCCTATCCTCTATCCTATACTATCCTCTATCCTATCCTATCCTCTATCCTATTCTATCCTCTATCCAATCCTATCCTTTATCCTATCCTATCCTCTATCCTACTCTATCCTCTATCCTATCCTATCCTCTATCCTATCCTATCCTCTATCCGATCCTCTATCCTATCCTATCCTCTATCCTATCCTATCCTCTATCCTATCCTATCCTCTATCCGATCCTCTATCCGATCCTCTATCCAATCCTATCCTCTATCCTATCCTATCCTCTATCCTACTCTATCCTCTATCCTATCCTATCCTCTATCCTATCCTATCCTCTATCCGATCCTCTATCCTATCCTCTATCGTATCCTATCCTATCCTCTATCATATCCTATCCTCTATCCTATCCTATCCTGTATCCTATCCTATCCTCTATCCTATCCTATCCTCTATCCTATCCTATCCTCCATCATATCCTATCCTCTATCCTATCATATCCTCTATCCTATCCTATCCTCTAACCCAGCCTATCCTCTATCCTATCCTATCCTCTATCCGATCCTCTATCCTGTCCTATCCTATCCTCTATCCGATCCCCTATCCTATCCTGTCCTCTATGCTATCCTCTATCCTATCCTCTATCCTATCCTATCCTCTATCCTATCCTATCCTCTATCCTATCCTAACCTCTATCCTATCCTACCCTCTATCCTATCCTATCATCTATCCGATCATCTATCCTATCCTTTCCTCTATCCTATCCTATCCTCTATCCGATCCTCTATCCTGTCCTCTATCCTATCCTATCCTCTATCCTATCCTATCCTCTATCCTATCCTATCCTCTATCCCATCCTATCCTCTATCCTATCCTACCCTCTTTCCTATCCTATCCTCTATCCTATCCTACCCTCTATCCTATCCTATCCTCTATCCCATCCTATCCTCTATCCTTTCCTATCCTCTATCCTATCCTATCCTCTATCCTATCCTCTATCCTATCCTATCCTCTATCCTATCCACTATCCTATCCTATCCTCTATCCTATCCTCTATCCTATTCTATCCTCTATCCTATCCTAACCTCTATCCTATCCTATCCTCTATCCTATCCTATCATCTATCCGATCATCTATCCTATCCTTTCCTCTATCCTATCCTATCCTCTATCCGATCCTCTATCCTGTCCTCTATCCTATCCTATCCTCTATCCTATCCTCTATCCTATCCTATCCTCTATCCTATCCTATCCTCTATCCCATCCTATCCTCTATCCTATCCTACCCTCTTTCCTATCCTATCCTCTATCCTATCCTCTATCCTATCCTATCCTCTATCCTATCCTATCCTCTATCCTATCCACTATCCTATCCTATCCTCTATCCTATCCTCTATCCTATCCTATCCTCTATCCTATCCACTATCCTATCCTATCCTCTATCCTATCCTCTATCCTATCCTATTCTCTACCCTATCCTATTCTCTATCCTATCCTATCATCTATCCTATTCTATCCTCTATCCTATACTATCCTCTATCCTATCCTATCCTTTATCCTATCCTATCCTCTATCCTATCCTACCCTCTTTCCTATCCTATCCTCTATCCTATCCTATCCTCTATCCTATCCAGTTACCTATCCTATCCTCTATCCTATCCTATCCTCTATCCTATCCTCTATCCTATCCTCTATCCTATCCTATCCTCTATCCTATCCTATCCTATCCTCTATCCTATCCTATCCTCTATCCCATCCTATCCTCTATCCTTTCCTATCCTCTATCCTATCCTATCCTCTATCCTATCCTCTATCCTATCCTATCCTCTATCCTATCCTGTATCCTATCCTCTATCCTATCCTCTATTCTATCCTATCCTCTATCCTATACGATCCTCTATCCTATCCTATCCTCTATCCTATCCTATCCTCCATCCGATCCTCTATCCAATCCTATCCTCTATCCTATCCTATCCTCTATCCTATCCTATCCTCCATCCGATCCTATCCTATCCTCTATCCTATCCTATCCTATCCTCTATCCTATCCTATCCTATCCTCTATCCGATCCTATCCTTTATCCTATCCTATCCTCTATTCTATCCTATCCTCTATCCTATACTATCCTCTATCCTATCCTATCCTCTATCCTATTCTATCCTCTATCCGATCCTCTATCCAATCCTATCCTTTATCCTATCCTATCCTCTATCCTACTCTATCCTCTATCCTATCCTATCCTCTATCCTATCCTATCCTCTATCCGATCCTCTATCCTATCCTATCCTCTATCCTATCCTATCCTCTATCCTATCCTATCCTTTATCCTATCCTATCCTCTATCCTATCCTATCCTCTATCCTATACTAGCTTCTACCTTATCCTCTCCCCTATCATATCCAATTACCTATCCGATCCTCTATCCTATCCTATCCGCTGTCCGATCGTATCCTCTATCAGATCCTCTATCCTATCCAGTCATCTATCCTATCATCTATCCTATCCTCTATCGTATCCTATCCTATCCTCTTTCCTATCCTATCCTCTATCCTATCCTATCCTCTATCCTATCCTCTATACCATCCTCTATCCTATCCTATCCTCTATCCTATCCTCTATACCATCCTCTATCCTATCCTATCCTCTATCCTATCCTATCCTCTATCCTATCCTATCCTCTATCCTATCCTATCCTCTATGCTATCCTATCCTCTACCTTATCCTATCCTCTATCCTATCCAATTACCTATCCTATCCTCTATCCTATCCTTTCCTCTATCCTATCCTATCCTCTATCCTATCCTATCCTCTATCCGATCCTCTATCCTATCCTATCCTCTATCCTATCCTATCCTCTATCCGATCCTCTATCCGATCCTCTATCCAATCCTATCCTCTATCCTATCCTATCCTCTATCCTACTCTATCCTCTATCCTATCCTATCCTCTATCCTATCCTATCCTCTATCCGATCCTCTATCCTATCCTCTATCGTATCCTATCATATCCTCTATCATATCCTATCCTCTATCCTATCCTATCCTGTATCCTATCCTATCCTCTATCCTATCCTATCCTCTATCCTATCCTATCCTCCATCATATCCTATCCTCTATCCTATCCTATCCTCTATCCTATCCTATCCTCTAACCCAGCCTATCCTCTATCCTATCCTATACTCTATCCTATCCTATCCTCTATCCTATCCTATCTTCTATTAGATCCTCTATCCTATCCTATCCTCTATCCTATCCAATCCTCTATTATATCCTATCCTCTATCCTATCCTATCCTCTATCCTATCATATCCTCTATCCTATCCTCTATCCTATCCTCTATCCTATCCTCTATCCTATCCTATCCTATCCTCTATCGTATCCAATCCTGTCATCTATGCAATCCTATCCTTTACCCTATCCTATCCTCTATTCTATCCTATCCTCTATCCTATCCTATCCTCTATCCTATCCTATCCTCTATCCTATCCTATCCTCTATCCTATTCTATCCTCTATCCTATCCTATCCTCTATCCTATCCTATCCTCTATCCTATCCTATCCTCTATCCGATCCTCTATCCTATCCTATCCTCTACCCGATCCTATCCTCTATTATATCCTATCCTCTATCCTATCCTATCCTATCCTCTATTCGATCCTCTATCCTATCCTATCCTCTATCCTACCCTATCCTCTATCCTATCCTTTCCTCAATCCTATTATATCCTCTATCCTATCCTATCCTCTATCCTATCCTATCCTATCCTATCCTATCCTCTATCCTATCCTATCCTCTATCCTATTCTATCCTCTATCCTATCCTATCCTCTATCCTATCCTATCCTCTATCCTATCCTATCCTCTATCCTATCCTATCCTCTATCCTATCCTATCCTCTATGCTATCCTATCCTCTACCTTATCCTATCCTCTATCCTATCCAATTACCTATCCTATCCTCTATCCTATCCTTTCCTCTATCCTATCCTATCCTCTATCCTATCCTATCCTCTATCCTATCCTATCTTCTATCCTCTATCCTATCCTTTCCTCAATCCTATTATATCCTCTATCCTATCCTATCCTCTATCCTACCCTATCCTCTACCTTATCCTATCCTCTATCCTATCCAATTACCTATCCTATCCTCTATCCTATCCTATCCTCCATCCTATCCTATCCTCTATCAGATCCTCTACCCTATACTAGCCTCTACCTTATCCTATCCCCTATCCTATCCAATTACCTATCGGATTCTCTATCCTATCCTAACCTCTATCCGATCGTATCCTCTATCAGATCCGCTATCCTATCCTATCCTCTATCCGATCCTCTATCCTATCCTATCCTCTATCCTACCCTATCCTCTATCCTATCCTTTCCTCAATCCTATTATATCCTCTATCCTATCCTCTATCCTACCCTATCCTCTATCCTATCCTTTCCTCAATCCTATTATATCCTCTATCCTATCCTATCCTCTATCCTATCCTATCCTCTATCCTATCCTATCCTCTATCCCATCCTATCCTCTATCCTTTCCTATCCTCTATCCTATCCTATCCTCTATCCTATCCTCTATCCTATCCTATCCTCTATCCTATCCACTATCCTATCCTATCCTCTATCCTATCCTCTATCCTATCCTATTCTCTACCCTATAATATTCTCTATCCTATCCTATCATCTATCCTATTCTATCCTCTATCCTATACTATCCTCTATCCTATCCTATCCTTTATCCTATCCTATCCTCTATCCTATCCTATCCTCTATCCTATACTATCCTCTAACTTATCCTATCCTCTATCCTATCCAATTACCTATCCTATCCTCTATCCTATCCTATCCTCTATCCTATCCTCTATCCTATCCTATCCTCTATCCTATCCTATCCTCTATCCCATCCTATCCTCTATCCTATCCTATCCTCCATCCTATCCTATCCTCTATCAGATCCTCTATCCTATACTAGCCTCTACCTTATCCTATCCCCTATCCTATCCAATTACCTATCGGATCCTCTATCCTATCCTAACCTCTATCCGATCGTATCCTCTATCAGATCCGCTATCCTATCCTATCCTCTATCCGATCCTCTATCCTATCCTATCCTCTATCCTACCCTATCCTCTATCCTATCCTTTCCTCAATCCTATTATATCCTCTATCCTATCCTATCCTCTATCATACCCTATCCTCTATCCTATCCTTTCCTCAATCCTATTATATCCTCTATCCTATCCTATCCTCTATCCGATCCTCTATCCTATCCTATCCTCTATCCTACCCTATCCTCTATCCTATCCTTTCCTCAATCCTATTATATCCTCTATCCTATCCTATCCTCTATCATACCCTATCCTCTATCCTATCCTTTCCTCAATCCTATTATATCCTCTATCCTATCCTACCCTCTATCCTATCCTATCCTATCCTATCCTCTATCCTATCCTATCCTCTATCCTATCCTATCCTCCATCATATCCTATCCTCTATCCTATCCTATCCTCTATCCTATCCTATCCTCTAACCCAGCCTATCCTCTATCCTATCCTATACTCTATCCTATCCTATCCTCTATCCTATCCTATCCTCTATTAGATCCTCTATCCTATCCTATCCTCTATCCTATCCAATCCTCTATTATATCAAATCCTCTATCCTATCCTATCCTCTATCCGATCCTCTATCCTGTCCTATCCTATCCTCTATCCTATCCTATCCTCTATCCGATCCCCTATCCTATCCTATCCTCTATGCTATCCTCTATCCTATCCTCTATCCTATCCTATCCTCTATCCTATCCTATCCTCTATCCTATCCTATCCTCTATCCTATCCTATCCTCTATCCTATCCTATCCTATCCTCTATCGTAACCTATCCTGTCCTCTATGCAATCCTATCCTTTACCCTATCCTATCCTCTATTCTATCCTATCCACTATCCTATACGATCCTCTATCCTATCCTATCCTCTATCCTATCCTATCCTCCATCCGATCCTCTATCCAATCCTATCCTCTATCCTATCCTATCCTCTATCCTATCCTATCCTCCATCCGATCCTATCCTATCCTCTATCCTATCCTATCCTATCCTCTATCCTATCCTATCCTATCCTCTATCCTATCCTATCCTTTATCCTATCCTATCCTCTATTCTATCCTATCCTCTATCCTATACTATCCTCTATCCTATCCTATCCTCTATCCTATTCTATCCTCTATCCAATCCTATCCTTTATCCTATCCTATCCTCTATCCTACTCTATCCTCTATCCTATCCTATCCTCTATCCTATCCTATCCTCTATCCGATCCTCTATCCTATCCTATCCTCTATCCTATCCTATCCTCTATCCTATCCTATCCTCTATCCGATCCTCTATCCGATCCTCTATCCAATCCTATCCTCTATCCTATCCTATCCTCTATCCTACTCTATCCTCTATCCTATCCTATCCTCTATCCTATCCTATCCTCTATCCGATCCTCTATCCTATCCTCTATCGTATCCTATCCTATCCTCTATCATATCCTATCCTCTATCCTATCCTATCCTGTATCCTATCCTATCCTCTATCCTATCCTATCCTCTATCCTATCCTATCCTCCATCATATCCTATCCTCTATCCTATCATATCCTCTATCCTATCCTATCCTCTAACCCAGCCTATCCTCTATCCTATCCTATCCTCTATCCGATCCTCTATCCTGTCCTATCCTATCCTCTATCCGATCCCCTATCCTATCCTGTCCTCTATGCTATCCTCTATCCTATCCTCTATCCTATCCTATCCTCTATCCTATCCTATCCTCTATCCTATCCTAACCTCTATCCTATCCTACCCTCTATCCTATCCTATCATCTATCCGATCATCTATCCTATCCTTTCCTCTATCCTATCCTATCCTCTATCCGATCCTCTATCCTGTCCTCTATCCTATCCTATCCTCTATCCTATCCTATCCTCTATCCTATCCTATCCTCTATCCCATCCTATCCTCTATCCTATCCTACCCTCTTTCCTATCCTATCCTCTATCCTATCCTACCCTCTATCCTATCCTATCCTCTATCCCATCCTATCCTCTATCCTTTCCTATCCTCTATCCTATCCTATCCTCTATCCTATCCTCTATCCTATCCTATCCTCTATCCTATCCACTATCCTATCCTATCCTCTATCCTATCCTCTATCCTATTCTATCCTCTATCCTATCCTAACCTCTATCCTATCCTATCCTCTATCCTATCCTATCATCTATCCGATCATCTATCCTATCCTTTCCTCTATCCTATCCTATCCTCTATCCGATCCTCTATCCTGTCCTCTATCCTATCCTATCCTCTATCCTATCCTCTATCCTATCCTATCCTCTATCCTATCCTATCCTCTATCCCATCCTATCCTCTATCCTATCCTACCCTCTTTCCTATCCTATCCTCTATCCTATCCTCTATCCTATCCTATCCTCTATCCTATCCTATCCTCTATCCTATCCACTATCCTATCCTATCCTCTATCCTATCCTCTATCCTATCCTATCCTCTATCCTATCCACTATCCTATCCTATCCTCTATCCTATCCTCTATCCTATCCTATTCTCTACCCTATCCTATTCTCTATCCTATCCTATCATCTATCCTATTCTATCCTCTATCCTATACTATCCTCTATCCTATCCTATCCTTTATCCTATCCTATCCTCTATCCTATCCTACCCTCTTTCCTATCCTATCCTCTATCCTATCCTATCCTCTATCCTATCCAGTTACCTATCCTATCCTCTATCCTATCCTATCCTCTATCCTATCCTCTATCCTATCCTCTATCCTATCCTATCCTCTATCCTATCCTATCCTATCCTCTATCCTATCCTATCCTCTATCCCATCCTATCCTCTATCCTTTCCTATCCTCTATCCTATCCTATCCTCTATCCTATCCTCTATCCTATCCTATCCTCTATCCTATCCTGTATCCTATCCTCTATCCTATCCTCTATTCTATCCTATCCTCTATCCTATACGATCCTCTATCCTATCCTATCCTCTATCCTATCCTATCCTCCATCCGATCCTCTATCCAATCCTATCCTCTATCCTATCCTATCCTCTATCCTATCCTATCCTCCATCCGATCCTATCCTATCCTCTATCCTATCCTATCCTATCCTCTATCCTATCCTATCCTATCCTCTATCCGATCCTATCCTTTATCCTATCCTATCCTCTATTCTATCCTATCCTCTATCCTATACTATCCTCTATCCTATCCTATCCTCTATCCTATTCTATCCTCTATCCGATCCTCTATCCAATCCTATCCTTTATCCTATCCTATCCTCTATCCTACTCTATCCTCTATCCTATCCTATCCTCTATCCTATCCTATCCTCTATCCGATCCTCTATCCTATCCTATCCTCTATCCTATCCTATCCTCTATCCTATCCTATCCTTTATCCTATCCTATCCTCTATCCTATCCTATCCTCTATCCTATACTAGCTTCTACCTTATCCTCTCCCCTATCATATCCAATTACCTATCCGATCCTCTATCCTATCCTATCCGCTGTCCGATCGTATCCTCTATCAGATCCTCTATCCTATCCAGTCATCTATCCTATCATCTATCCTATCCTCTATCGTATCCTATCCTATCCTCTTTCCTATCCTATCCTCTATCCTATCCTATCCTCTATCCTATCCTCTATACCATCCTCTATCCTATCCTATCCTCTATCCTATCCTCTATACCATCCTCTATCCTATCCTATCCTCTATCCTATCCTATCCTCTATCCTATCCTATCCTCTATCCTATCCTATCCTCTATGCTATCCTATCCTCTACCTTATCCTATCCTCTATCCTATCCAATTACCTATCCTATCCTCTATCCTATCCTTTCCTCTATCCTATCCTATCCTCTATCCTATCCTATCCTCTATCCGATCCTCTATCCTATCCTATCCTCTATCCTATCCTATCCTCTATCCGATCCTCTATCCGATCCTCTATCCAATCCTATCCTCTATCCTATCCTATCCTCTATCCTACTCTATCCTCTATCCTATCCTATCCTCTATCCTATCCTATCCTCTATCCGATCCTCTATCCTATCCTCTATCGTATCCTATCATATCCTCTATCATATCCTATCCTCTATCCTATCCTATCCTGTATCCTATCCTATCCTCTATCCTATCCTATCCTCTATCCTATCCTATCCTCCATCATATCCTATCCTCTATCCTATCCTATCCTCTATCCTATCCTATCCTCTAACCCAGCCTATCCTCTATCCTATCCTATACTCTATCCTATCCTATCCTCTATCCTATCCTATCTTCTATTAGATCCTCTATCCTATCCTATCCTCTATCCTATCCAATCCTCTATTATATCCTATCCTCTATCCTATCCTATCCTCTATCCTATCATATCCTCTATCCTATCCTCTATCCTATCCTCTATCCTATCCTCTATCCTATCCTATCCTATCCTCTATCGTATCCAATCCTGTCATCTATGCAATCCTATCCTTTACCCTATCCTATCCTCTATTCTATCCTATCCTCTATCCTATCCTATCCTCTATCCTATCCTATCCTCTATCCTATCCTATCCTCTATCCTATTCTATCCTCTATCCTATCCTATCCTCTATCCTATCCTATCCTCTATCCTATCCTATCCTCTATCCGATCCTCTATCCTATCCTATCCTCTACCCGATCCTATCCTCTATTATATCCTATCCTCTATCCTATCCTATCCTATCCTCTATCCGATCCTCTATCCTATCCTATCCTCTATCCTACCCTATCCTCTATCCTATCCTTTCCTCAATCCTATTATATCCTCTATCCTATCCTATCCTCTATCCTATCCTATCCTATCCTATCCTATCCTCTATCCTATCCTATCCTCTATCCTATTCTATCCTCTATCCTATCCTATCCTCTATCCTATCCTATCCTCTATCCTATCCTATCTTCTATCCTATCCTATCCGATCCTCTATCCTATCCTCTATCCTATACTATCCTCTACCTTATCCTATCCTCTATCCTATTCAATTACTTATCCTATCCTCTATCCTATCCTATCCTCTATCCTATCCTATCCTCTATCCGATCCTCTATCCTATCCTATCCTGTATCCTATCCTATCCTCTATCAGATCCTCTATCGTATCCTATCATCTATCCTATCCTCTATCGTATCCTATCCTATCCTCTTTCCTATCCTATCCTCTATCCTATCCTATCCTCTATCCTATCCTCTATACCATCCTCTATCCTATCCTTTTTTTTTTTTTTTTTTTAAAGGTATTTGCCTCTATTTGACTTTTCAATTTCTACAAAAATCGTTAAAAATCTATTATCGCTGGTTACGCATGTACTTAATTTAATTTACTCTAATCGATTCGCTTAGACTTAATCTATTTTATATATACTAACACTTAAAGTACCTAGACTCGAGATTAACACTAGGATTACAAATCTAAAACCTAAACTCTAATACTTTACTAGCTAAACCTATCAACTAAAAACCAAAAAACTAACGCAAACAGTTGTAATTCTAATTTTTCTATTAACCTAACCTATGTTATCTACAAATCGCACAGAATCGCCGAGGTCCGCAGAAATCTACTTCACGGCTGCAAAGTTCTCTCTGCCTGCTAACTTCGGAAATTTGACGAATTTCGCAAAATTGTTAGAATTTTTGGAAAAATCTCGTGCGATCGACGGGAAAAATTCTAAAAACGCTTCGACTTGTCTGCAGTCGTCTGAACGTGACGAAAAAAACGCTAAAAAATGCTAAAATTCTGCTAAATTCAGGATTTCGCAAGAGGGAAGTGGGGGTTTTTGGATAGTTAACCCCCACTTATTCTTATATGGTTGTAAAGCCCTCGCTGTATGCGTAATTTGCCTCGTTGAAAGTTTTTTCGAAAATCGGCTCCTTCCCCTTGTCAGTGCTGTTATCTCGAAAAGGGGGGGGGGGGGGGGGTTCGAAAAAATTTTTTGCCATGGGGAACTCCGTTCCCCAGATCAAAAACACCCCTTACATACTCCTACCGAGTCGACCCACGTACTCAGAATTTTTTCTGATCCGAAATTATTTGGTCACCCGGGATGCACGCTAATTTTAAACTATAACCGATTCCGGCGTTCAGCGGCTCGTTGTAAAGGTACGGGCGAGCACTTTACTTTCGTCTGGTCCGTTTCCCTAAATTCCGTAAAATAAGCCTGCTAATCGCTATATCTCCGAAATGGGTGGGTGTAGAGCAAAAAGGTTTTCAGGGGGGAGAATAACTTCTCCTTTCCGGCCCCCTTCGACTCGCCACCCTCCGGAATAGACCCTCCTAAAATTTTATTATGATCGGCCTATTTTCGAGTTCCACCCGTTTCTGTCCGATATTCTAAAACTTTATATCCGGTGTACTTATTACCCTGGCTATCCCTCTGTGGTATAAGTTCTTTCTAATTCCTACCTTACTTTTAGATTGACCGTTAGACCGACCCCTCACGTTGTGTGTGGACCTTTACCGCCGGGCCTTTCGGGTGTTCTCTATCCTCTATTGTTCTTTGTCTTTCTCTCTCTCTCTCTCTCTCACGTCACTAGACACTTGAAAGTTCTTGGTAACTATGTCTCGAGTGTACTTGGTCGTTTTTTCTACACCTTTTTTCACTGGTTTTAATTAATTATTAATTTTTCGAATCTAATTGAAATTTCTATTATTTTTAACGAGTTTCTAATCTTTTTTATTTCTTTTCAGGTATAGCTGTTCCCGAGGTAGATGCACGGTGCTATTTTACCCGAAGAGTTGCAGTTTTTCGGCTTTTCGGCACTCCCGTTACCCGGATTTTGCTGAAAGTATCTTTTTTCACGTAAGTATTCCTGTTTTTATCTTTTAAGAGTTTAATCTTTTCTTTTTCTTTTTCAGGTATTCGCGTTTGGTTTTTCGAGTTTCTATACTTAATGATCTGCTATTTTCTTACGAATTATACAATTGTTATTCAATTATTTAATTTCGAATTAAAGCAGTTTATCCGCCCCTGAGGGGCTTTTGACCCGGTTTCCGTGTAACTCGCGTCTTTATTCACTTTTCGGCTTTTATAATCCTTTTGACTTTAAACTTTCCACTCACTTTTTACTTTTATATGTACTCATACTAATTCTATCGAGTAGGAATAAATTAAAGTAAAACTCGCGAGTGCGGTTGAAATTTTCGCGTTTCTATACTCTCTTACGATGTTTGCTCGGTGAGATTTCGATTCGCTCTGCTTTTCAAATTCGATCCTGGGGCACGGGAGGCCTCGGTGACTTTCCCCCTCCTTACCCGTTTCTCCGAGCGTTTTTCGGTCGTGGCGTGTTGTGTTACGCCGAGACAATGTAGTTGAACTCGAGTAACCCCATCATTTCAAAATTTTGATATTTTGATTGCTTTGACCTGGTCTGTTCTAACGTTAACGTCCTCGTCTTATAATTTTTTCCAGTTTTACCCTTGTGGTATGGAAACAGAGGGGCAAGTGTCCTATTTCTTCTTCTATTTTCGGTTAATATTTTGCCTAACTGTCTAATTTTAAAATATATTCTATGCTATCCGGTTAATACTTTCCTCCTGATAAACTTTCTTCGCGCGACCCGCCCGTGTTCTGGAATCGGCTATGTACATATTATACTATTACCGCGGCCTGAGCCGCTTATTCTGTGCTTCACGAAATTTCTTTTAATTAGAAAATGAAGATTTTTAATATTTTATCTGGTCAAATTTTTTGAGGGCATTTAGAAAGGTGCAAATTTTTGTTTTCATCTTCATTTTTTGGCCCCCCCCCCCTCTTGAAAATATCTTTTAAAATAGACCCTTTTCAGTTGTTTTTTCTATATCAGAAGATTCGCCGTTTCCAAAAAACGTCGGGTTTACAATTTGGCACGTTAAAAGTTCCCCTAACACTTATAATTTAATGAAATAAAATTCGCCACGTGTTGATAGCGTCGTCCGCCATCTTGTCGCTTGGTGCTAAGCAATACGCCGCTGGGAGTATGCCCCTGATTTACCTTGTCACTTCTCGCTCGCTATCTTCGCTTTCTCGCGCGATTCCTACTTTATCCTACTTTTCGCAGTGTCGCGCTCTGCCCGGAGTCGGTAAGTGGCGCCTGGGGAGCTGCAACCGGAGCCGCAAGTGATACGCCGCTGGTCCTTTAGCTTCAATGCCTTCCACCGTCTGCTCCGTGCTACAGCGTCCCCGAGGGAGGGTGGAGGGGCCAAGGGGGGGAGCCGAGATGTTGAAGGGTTGTCTGCGTTGAGCTTGGAAGTTTCTCCCTCTACTTAGCGGTGGTTGATCTCCTTGTTGTCGCCCTAGCCTGGTCCCGCGTATTCGCTTCTTCACAGGCGTCGGTTGACCTTCGGCATCCTCCACCGTCTATTGAGGCCTCCTTTTCCCGCGATGTCCTCCGCTCCTCGGTCCCCCCCCGCCCCCGGGAAGCGCTGCAACACAGAGAGATTACATTTATTTTAGCGAGTATCATACTTTCTAATATTTATTTTTACTAGTCGCAAATTAGGATCTGATTAATACTTATCTAGAGGTCTCCCATGATTTCGGCATCGGCAGATTCCAGATCTTCGTCTGTACCTCTTATTATCAGATTGTCTATCAGCTCTTTCTCTCTTCTTCTTTCCTCTTCTTCCTTCGTGCTTAGGATGTTTCTGCAGAGGACCATAAATATTTTCCAAGTAGGTTCGCTCTCTAGGATACCGTCCATTATTTTCTCCGTAGACAGAGATTCCGCATCGGTTCGTAGGGCTTCCAAGAGCGGCTTCCTCTCCTCCGTCCATCTCTGGCATGAGACAATAGTGTGTTCCGGTGTGTCAGTGGTTCCCGGATGGAACCAGCACTCATCTGATTCGGTTTTGCCAATGCGTTTTCTAAACAAATTAAAGACTCCGTGCCCGGTAAGGGCTTGTGTTAGGTAAAAGTTCAACTCGCCGTGTTTCCTATTTACCCATTTATCTATATCAGGAATAAGTTTGTGTGTCCATCGGCCTACAACGTTGTGGTTCCATTCATCTTGCCACTTTTGGAGAGTGATTTCTTTATTTTGTTTCCTGATTTGTTTTTTGAACCTGGAAATTGCTAATTCAACGATTTCTTCCGTAGTTTCTTCCTCTATGCCAGTAGTTGGTGGTGGATTTTGTCCTCTATTCTCCGCGGCGTTAGGCCCATGTTCTCTCAAAAATGACGTCATATCTTTTTCTTCCTCGAAGATTCTTCTTCTTTCCAATACTTTGAGATCCCAGGGGGGATCCCCGCTAAGACTGCTAAAGTTTCTAACGGTACCGATCTATAGGCTGCTACTACTCTTGTAAGCCCCATTTTTTGCGTTTTTCTGAGTAATCTTCTAAAGAAAATTTTTTCCGCAGCTTCGGCCCATATTGGTGCTCCGTATAACACGATCGATTCCATAGTCATAAAGTACAGCTTTCTTCCTGTTTGTCTAGTCTTCATTTTATTTGTCATAATCCTGCTGAGGGCAGACATCGTTCTTATGGCCTTATTAGTTGCCTTCTCGATTTGTTTTTTAAAACTTTTATTGGATTCGAAGATTATTCCGAGGTATTTCAATTCATTCTTCGGTATTATCTCAGCGTCTCCTATTCTGAAACAAAGGTTCGGGTCAACATATTTACAATTCAGCCACATGATTTCTGTTTTGTCTTCCGCTAGGGACAGTCCGGCCGTGGTCATCCACTGTTTGGTGTCCTCAGCGATTTCTTCTGCTCTCAGCTTGAGTCTATTGGTGGTAGAAGCCTGAATAATAATGGCCAAGTCGTCTGCGAAGGCAATCTTTTGTGTCATCGGCGGTGTCGATCTATTTAGAAGTCCATCGTACACCAAATTCCACAAAAAAGGGCCGAGGACTGAGAAAAAGGGCCGAGGACTGAGATCCTCTATCCTATCCTATCCTCTATCCGATCCTCTATCCTATCCTATCCTCTATAATATCGTTTACTCTATCATATCCTATCCTCTATTCTATCCTTTCCTCTACGATATACTATCCTCTATCCTATCCTATCCTCTATCCTATTCTATCCTCTATCCGATCCTCTATCCAATCCTATCCTTTATCCTATCCTATCCTCTATCCTATCCTCTCCTCTATCCTATCCTATCCTATCCTCTATCCTATCCTATAGTCTATCCTCTATCCTATCCTACCCTCTTTCCTATCCTATCATCTATCCTATCCTATCTTCTATCCTATCCTTTGCTCTATCCTATCCTATCCTCTATCCGATCCTATCCTCTATCCTATACTATCCTCTAACTTATCCTATCCTCTATCCTATCCAATTACCTATCCTATCCTCTATCCTATCCTTTCCTCTATCCTATCCTATCCTCTATCCGATCCTCTATCCTATCCTCTATCCTATCTTCTATCCTATCCTATCCTCTATCCTATCCTATCCTCTATCCTATCCTATCCTCTATCCTATCCTATCCTCTATCATATCCTATCCTCTACCTTATCCTATCCTCTATCCTATCCAATTACCTATCCTATCCTCTATCCTATACTTTCCTCTATCCTATCCTATCCTCTATCCTATCCTATCCTCTATCCGATCCTCTATCCTATCCTATCCTCTATCCTATCCTATCCTATCCTCTACCTTATCCTATACTCTATCCTATCCAATTACCTATCCTATCCTCTATCCTATCCAATTACCTATCCTATCCTCTATTCTATCCTATCCTCTATCCTATACTATCCTCTATCCTATCCTATCCTCTATCCTATTCTATCCTCTATCCGATCCTCTATCCAATCCTATCCTTTATCCTATCCTATCCTCTATCCTACTCTATCCTCTATCCTATCCTATCCTCTATCGTATCCTATCCTCTATCCGATCCTCTATCCTATCCTATCCTCTATCCTATCCTATCCTCTATCCTATCCTATCCTTTATCCTATCCTATCCTCTATCCTATCCTATCCTCTATCCTATACTAGCTTCTACCTTATCCTCTCCCCTATCATATCCAATTACCTATCCGATCCTCTATCCTATCCTATCCGCTGTCCGATCGTATCCTCTATCAGATCCTCTATCCTATCCAGTCATCTATCCTATCATCTATCCTATCCTCTATCGTATCCTATCCTATCCTCTTTCCTATCCTATCCTCTATCCTATCCTATCCTCTATCCTATCCTCTATACCATCCTCTATCCTATCCTATCCTCTATCCTATCCTCTATACCATCCTCTATCCTATCCTATCCTCTATCCTATCCTATCCTCTATCCTATCCTATCCTCTATCCTATCCTATCCTCTATGCTATCCTATCCTCTACCTTATCCTATCCTCTATCCTATCCAATTACCTATCCTATCCTCTATCCTATCCTTTCCTCTATCCTATCCTATCCTCTATCCTATCCTATCCTCTATCCGATCCTCTATCCTATCCTATCCTCTATCCTATCCTATCCTCTATCCGATCCTCTATCCGATCCTCTATCCAATCCTATCCTCTATCCTATCCTATCCTCTATCCTACTCTATCCTCTATCCTATCCTATCCTCTATCCTATCCTATCCTCTATCCGATCCTCTATCCTATCCTCTATCGTATCCTATCATATCCTCTATCATATCCTATCCTCTACCTTATCCTATCCTCTATGCTATCCAATTACCTATCCTATCCAATATCCTATACTTTCCTCTATCCTATCCTATCCTCTATCCTATCCTATCCTCTATCCGATCCTCTATCCTATCCTATCCTCTATCCTATCCTATCCTATCCTCTACCTTATCCTATACTCTATCCTATCCAATTACCTATCCTATCCTCTATCCTATCCAATTACCTATCCTATCCTCTATTCTATCCTATCCTCTATCCTATACTATCCTCTATCCTATCCTATCCTCTATCCTATTCTATCCTCTATCCGATCCTCTATCCAATCCTATCCTTTATCCTATCCTATCCTCTATCCTACTCTATCCTCTATCCTATCCTATCCTCTATCGTATCCTATCCTCTATCCGATCCTCTATCCTATCCTATCCTCTATCCTATCCTATCCTCTATCCTATCCTATCCTTTATCCTATCCTATCCTCTATCCTATCCTATCCTCTATCCTATACTAGCTTCTACCTTATCCTCTCCCCTATCATATCCAATTACCTATCCGATCCTCTATCCTATCCTATCCGCTGTCCGATCGTATCCTCTATCAGATCCTCTATCCTATCCAGTCATCTATCCTATCATCTATCCTATCCTCTATCGTATCCTATCCTATCCTCTTTCCTATCCTATCCTCTATCCTATCCTATCCTCTATCCTATCCTCTATACCATCCTCTATCCTATCCTATCCTCTATCCTATCCTCTATACCATCCTCTATCCTATCCTATCCTCTATCCTATCCTATCCTCTATCCTATCCTATCCTCTATCCTATCCTATCCTCTATGCTATCCTAT
The DNA here is from genome assembly GCF_050948215.1 of Halictus rubicundus. NCBI lineage: Eukaryota > Metazoa > Arthropoda > Insecta > Hymenoptera > Halictidae > Halictus > Halictus rubicundus. Next base: position 93,982 of record NW_027488954.1, on the reverse strand, counting down.
CCTCTACCTTATCCTATCCTCTATCCTATCCAATTACCTATCCTATCCTCTATCCTATCCTTTCCTCTATCCTATCCTATCCTCTATCCTATCCTATCCTCTATCCGATCCTCTATCCTATCCTATCCTCTATCCTATCCTATCCTCTATCCGATCCTCTATCCGATCCTCTATCCAATCCTATCCTCTATCCTATCCTATCCTCTATCCTACTCTATCCTCTATCCTATCCTATCCTCTATCCTATCCTATCCTCTATCCGATCCTCTATCCTATCCTCTATCGTATCCTATCATATCCTCTATCATATCCTATCCTCTATCCTATCCTATCCTGTATCCTATCCTATCCTCTATCCTATCCTATCCTCTATCCTATCCTATCCTCCATCATATCCTATCCTCTATCCTATCCTATCCTCTATCCTATCCTATCCTCTAACCCAGCCTATCCTCTATCCTATCCTATACTCTATCCTATCCTATCCTCTATCCTATCCTATCCTCTATCCTATCCAATCCTCTATTATATCCTATCCTCTATCCTATCCTATCCTCTATCCGATCCTCTATCCTGTCCTATCCTATCCTCTATCCGATCCCCTATCCTATCCTGTCCTCTATGCTATCCTCTATCCTATCCTCTATCCTATCCTATCCTCTATCCTATCCTATCCTATCCTCTATCCTATCCTATCCTCTATCCTATCCTATCCTCTATCCTATCCTATCCTCTATCCTATCCTCTATCCTATCCTCTATCCTATCCTATCCTATCCTCTATCGTATCCTATCCTGTCATCTATGCAATCCTATCCTTTACCCTATCCTATCCTCTATTCTATCCTATCCTCTATCCTATCCTATCCTCTATCCTATCCTATCCTCTATCCTATTCTATCCTCTATCCTATCCTATCCTCTATCCTATCCTATCCTCTATCCTATCCTATCCTCTATCCGATCCTCTATCCTATCCTATCCTCTACCCGATCCTATCCTCTATTATATCCTATCCTCTATCCTATCCTATCCTATCCTCTATCCGATCCTCTATCCTATCCTATCCTCTATCCTACCCTATCCTCTATCCTATCCTTTCCTCAATCCTATTATATCCTCTATCCTATCCTATCCTCTATCCTATCCTATCCTATCCTATCCTATCCTCTATCCTATCCTATCCTCTATCCTATTCTATCCTCTATCCTATCCTATCCTCTATCCTATCCTATCCTCTATCCTATCCTATCTTCTATCCTATCCTATCCGATCCTCTATCCTATCCTCTATCCTATACTATCCTCTACCTTATCCTATCCTCTATCCTATTCAATTACTTATCCTATCCTCTATCCTATCCTATCCTCTATCCTATCCTATCCTCTATCCGATCCTCTATCCTATCCTATCCTGTATCCTATCCTATCCTCTATCAGATCCTCTATCGTATCCTACCATCTATCCTATCCTCTATCGTATCCTATCCTATCCTCTTTCCTATCCTATCCTCTATCCTATCCTATCCTCTATCCTATCCTCTATACCATCCTCTATCCTATCCTATCCTCTATCCGATCCTCTATCCTATCCTATCCTCTATAATATCGTTTACTCTATCATATCCTATCCTCTATTCTATCCTTTCCTCTACGATATACTATCCTCTATCCTATCCTATCCTCTATCCTATTCTATCCTCTATCCGATCCTCTATCCAATCCTATCCTTTATCCTATCCTATCCTCTATCCTATCCTCTCCTCTATCCTATCCTATCCTATCCTCTATCCTATCCTATAGTCTATCCTCTATCCTATCCTACCCTCTTTCCTATCCTATCATCTATCCTATCCTATCTTCTATCCTATCCTTTGCTCTATCCTATCCTATCCTCTATCCGATCCTATCCTCTATCCTATACTATCCTCTAACTTATCCTATCCTCTATCCTATCCAATTACCTATCCTATCCTCTATCCTATCCTTTCCTCTATCCTATCCTATCCTCTATCCGATCCTCTATCCTATCCTCTATCCTATCTTCTATCCTATCCTATCCTCTATCCTATCCTATCCTCTATCCTATCCTATCCTCTATCCTATCCTATCCTCTATCCCATCCTATCCTCTATCCTTTCCTATCCTCTATCCTATCCTATCCTCTATCCTATCCTCTATCCTATCCTATCCTCTATCCTATCCTATTCTCTATCCTATCCTATCATCTATCCTATTCTATCCTCTATCCTATCCTATCCTCTATCCTATCCTATCCTTTATCCTATCCTATCCTCTATCCTATCCTATCCTCTATCCTATACTATCCTCTAACTTATCCTATCCTCTATCCTATCCAATTACCTATCCTATCCTCTATCCTATCCTTTCCTCTATCCTATCCTTTCCTCTATCCTATCCTATCCTCTATCCGATCCCCTATCCTATCCTCTATCCTATCCTCTATCCTATCCTATCCGATCCTCTATCCTATCCTCTATCCTATACTATCCTCTACCATATCCTATCCTCTATCCTATCCAATTACCTATCCTATCCTCGATCCTATCCTATCCTCCATCCTATCCTATCCTCTATCAGATCCTCTATCCTATACTAGCCTCTACCTTATCCTCTCCCCTATCCTATCCAATTACCTATCCGATCCTCTATCCTATCCTATCCTCTATCCGATCGTATCCTCTATCAGATCCTCTATCCTATCCTATCATCTATCCTATCCTCTATCGTATCCTATCCTATCCTCTTTCCTATCCTATCCTCTATCCTATCCTATCCTCTATCCTATCCTCTATACCATCCTCTATCCTATCCTATCCTCTATCCGATCCTCTATCCTATCCTATCCTCTATAATATCGTTTACTCTATCATATCCTATCCTCTATCCTATAATATCATCTATCCTATCCTATCCTCTATCCTATCCTGTCTTTTATCCTATCCTATCCTCTATCCTATCCTATCCTCTATCCTATACTATCCTCTAACTTATCCTATCATCTATCCTATCCAATTACCTATCCTATCCTCTAACCTATCCTTTCCTTTATCCTATCCTATCCTCTATCCGATCCTCTATCCTATCCTCTATCCTATCCTATCCGATCCTCTATCCTATCCTCTATCCTATACTATCCTCTACCTTATCCTATCCTCTATCCTATCCAATTACCTATCCTATCCTCGATCCTATCCTATCCTCCATCCTATCCTATCGTCTATCAGATCCTCTATCCTATACTAGCCTCTACCTTACCCTCTCCCCTATCCTATCCTATCATCTATCCTATCCTCTATCGTTTCCTATCCTATCCTCTTTCCTATCCTATCCTCTATCCTATCCTATCCTCTATCCTATCCTCTATACCATCCTCTATCCTATCCTATCCTCTATCCGATCCTCTATCCTATCCTATCCTCTATAATATCGTTTACTCTATCATATCCTATCCTCTATCCTATAATATCATCTATCCTATTCTATCCTCTATCCTTTCCTATCCTCTATCCTATCCTATCCTCTATCCTATCCTCTCCTCTATCCTATCCTATCCTCTATCCTATCCTATAGTCTATCCTCTATCCTATCCTACCCTCTTTCCTATCCTATCATCTATCCTATCCTATCTTCTATCCTATCCTTTCCTCTATCCTATCCTATCCTCTATCCTATCCTATCCTCTATCCGATCCTCTGTCCTATCCTATCCTCTATCCTATCCTCTATCCTATCCTATCCTATCCTCTATCCTATCCTATCCTATCCTCTATCCTATCCTATCCTATCCTCTATCCTATCGTATCCTTTATCCTATCCTATCCTCTATTCTATCCTATCCTCTATCCTATACTATCCTCTATCCTATCCTATCATCTATCCTATTCTATCCTCTATCCGATCCTCTATCCAATCCTATCCTTTATCCTATCCTATCCTCTATCCTACTCTATCCTCTATCCTATCCTATCCTCTATCCTATCCTATTCTCTATCCTATCCTATCATCTATCCTATTCTATCCTCTATCCTATCCTATCCTCTATCCTATACTATCCTCTAACTTATCCTATCCTCTATCCTATCCAATTACCTATCCTATCCTCTATCCTATCCTTTCCTCTATCCTATCCTATCCTCTATCCGATCCTCTATCCTATCCTCTATCCTATCCTCTATCCTATCCTATCCGATCCTCTATCCTATCCTCTATCCTATCCTATCCTCTATCCGATCCTCTATCCTATCCTCTATCCTATCCTCTATCCTATCCTATCCGATCCTCTATCCTATCCTCTATCCTATACTATCCTCTACCATATCCTATCCTCTATCCTATCCAATTACCTATCCTATCCTCGATCCTATCCTATCCTCTATCAGATCCTCTATCCTATACTAGCCTCTACCTTATCCTCTCCCCTATCCTATCCAATTACCTATCCGATCCTCTATCCTATCCTATCCTCTATCCGATCGTATCCTCTATCAGATCCTCTATCGTATCCTATCATCTATCCTATCCTCTATCGTATCCTATCCTATCCTCTTTCCTATCCTATCCTCTATCCTATCCTATCCTCTATCCTATCCTCTATACCATCCTCTACCCTATCCTATCCTCTATCCGATCCTCTATCTTATCCTATCCTCTATAATATCGTTTACTCTATCACATCCTATCCTCTATCCTATAATATCATCTATCCTATCCTATCCTCTATCCTATCCTATCTTTTAGCCTATCCTATCCTCTATCCTATCCTATCCTCTATCCTATACTATCCTCTAACTTATCCTATCCTCTATCCTATCCAATTACCTATCCTATCCTCTAACCTATCCTTTCCTCTATCCTATCCTATCCTCTCTCCGATCCTCTATCCTATCCTCTATCCTATCCTATCCGGTCCTCTATCCTATCCTCTATCCTATCCAATTACCTATCCTATCCTCGATCCTATCCTATCCTCCATCCTATCCTATCCTCTATCAGATCCTCTATCCTATACTAGCCTCTACCTTATCCTCTCCCCTATCCTATCCAATTACCTATCCGATCCTCTATCCTATCCTATCCTCTATCCGATCGTATCCTCTATCAGATCCTCTATCCTATCCTATCATCTATCCTATCCTCTATCGTATCCTATCCTATCCTCTTTCCTATCCTATCCTCTATCCTATCCTATCCTCTATCCTATCCTCTATACCATCCTCTATCCTATCCTATCCTCTATCCGATCCTCTATCCTATCCTATCCTCTATAATATCGTTTACTCTATCATATCCTCTCCTCTATCCTATCCTATCCTCTATCCTATCCTATAGTCTATCCTCTATCCTATCCTACCCTCTTCCCTATGATATCATCTATCCTATCCTATCTTCTATCCTATCCTATCCTTTATCCTATCCTATCCTCTATTCTATCCTATCCTCTACCCATACTATCCTCTATCCTATCCTATCCTCTATCCTATTCTATCCTCTATCCGATCCTCTTTCCAATCCTATCCTTTATCCTATCCTATCCTCTATCCTACTCTATCCTCTATCCTATCCTATCCTCTATCCTATCCTATCCTCTATCCGATCCTCTATCCTATCCTATCCTCTATCCGATCCTCTATCCTATCCTATCCTCTATCCTATCCTATCCTCTATCCTATCCTATCCTTTATCCTATCCTATCCTCTATCCTATCCTATCCTCTATCCTATCCTATTATATCCTATCCTCTATCCTATCCTATCCTCTCTCCTATTCTATCCTCTATCCGATCCTCTATCCAATCCTATCCTTTATCCTATCCTATCCTCTATCCTACTCTATCCTCTATCCTATCCTATCCTCTATCCTATCCTATCCTCTATCCGATCCTCTATCCTATCCTATCCTCTATCCGATCCTCTATCCTATCCTATCCTCTATCCTATCCTATCCTCTATCCTATCCTGTCCTTTATCCTATCCTATCCTTTATCCTATCCTATCCTATCCTCTATCCTATACTATCCTCTACCTTATCTTATCCTCTATCCTATCCAATTACCTATCCTATCCTCTATCCTATCCTTTCCTCTATCCTATCCTATCCTCTATCCGATCCTCTATCCTATCCTCTATCCTATCCTATCCTCTATCCTATCCTATCCTATCCTCTACCTTATCCTATACTCTATCCTATCCAATTACCTATCCTATCCAATTACCTATCCTATCCTCTATCCTATCCTATCCTCTATCCTATCCTCTATCCTATCCTATCCTCCATCCTATCCTATCCTCTATCCTATCCTATCCTCTATCCTATCCTATCCTCTATCCCATCCTATCCTCTATCCTTTCCTATCCTCTATCCTATCCTATCCTCTATCCTATCCTCTATCCTATCCTATCCTCTATCCTATCCTATTCTCTATCCTATCCTATCATCTATCCTATTCTATCCTCTATCCTATCCTATCCTCTATCCTATCCTATCCTTTATCCTATCCTATCCTCTATCCTATCCTACCCTCTATCCTATACTATCCTCTAACTTATCCTACCCTCTATCCTATCCAATTACCTATCCTATCCTCTATCCTATCCTTTCCTCTATCCTATCCTATCCTCTATCCGATCCTCTATCGTATCCTCTATCCTATCCTCTATCCTATCCTATCCGATCCTCTATCCTATCCTCTATCCTATACTATCCTCTACCATATCCTATCCTCTATCCTATCCAATTACCTATCCTATCCTCGATCCTATCCTATCCTCCATCCTATCCTATCCTCTATCAGATCCTCTATCCTATACTAGCCTCTACCTTATCCTCTCCCCTATCCTATCCAATTACCTATCCGATCCTCTATCCTATCCTATCCTCTATCCGATCGTATCCTCTTTCAGATCCTCTATCCTATCCTATCATCTATCCTATCCTCTATCGTATCCTATCCTATCCTCTTTCCTATCCTATCCTCTATCCTATCCTATCCTCTATCCTGTCCTCTATACCATCCTCTATCCTATCCTATCCTCTATCCGATCCTCTATCCTATCCTATCCTCTATATTATCGTTTACTCTATCATATCCTATTCTCTATCCTATCCTATCATCTATCCTATTCTATCCTCTATCCTATCCTATCCTCTATCCTATCCTATCCTTTATCCTATCCTATCCTCTACCTTATCCTATACTCTATCCTATCCAATTACCTATCCTATCCTCTATCCTATCCTATCCTCTATCCTATCCTCTATCCTATCCTCTATCCTATCCTATCCTCCATCCTATCCTATCCTCTATCCTATCCTATCCTCTATCCTATCCTATCCTCTATCCCATCCTATCCTCTATCCTTTCCTATCCTCTATCCTATCCTATCCTCTATCCTATCCTCTATCCTATCCTATCCTCTATCCTATCCTATTCTCTATCCTATCCTATCATCTATCCTATTCTATCCTCTATCCTATCCTATCCTCTATCCTATCCTATCCTCTATCCTATCCTATCTTCTATCCTATCCTATCCGATCCTCTATCCTATCCTCTATCCTATACTATCCTCTACCTTATCCTATCCTCTATCCTATTCAATTACTTATCCTATCCTCTATCCTATCCTATCCTCTATCCTATCCTATCCTCTATCCTATCCTATCCTCTATCCGATCCTCTATCCTATCCTATCCTGTATCCTATCCTATCCTCTATCAGATCCTCTATCGTATCCTATCATCTATCCTATCCTCTATCGTATCCTATCCTATCCTCTTTCCTATCCTATCCTCTATCCTATCCTATCCTCTATCCTATCCTCTATACCATCCTCTATCCTATCCTATCCTCTATCCGATCCTCTATCCTATCCTATCCTCTATAATATCGTTTACTCTATCATATCCTATCCTCTATTCTATCCTATCCTCTACGATATACTATCCTCTATCCTATCCTATCCTCTATCCTATTCTATCCTCTATCCGATCCTCTATCCTATCCTCTATCCTATACTATCCTCTACCTTATCCTATCCTCTATCCTATCCAATTACCTATCCTATCCTCGATCCTATCCTATCCTCCATCCTATCCTATCGTCTATCAGATCCTCTATCCTATACTAGCCTCTACCTTACCCTCTCCCCTATCCTATCCTATCATCTATCCTATCCTCTATCGTTTCCTATCCTATCCTCTTTCCTATCCTATCCTCTATCCTATCCTATCCTCTATCCTATCCTCTATACCATCCTCTATCCTATCCTATCCTCTATCCGATCCTCTATCCTATCCTATCCTCTATAATATCGTTTACTCTATCATATCCTATCCTCTATCCTATAATATCATCTATCCTATTCTATCCTCTATCCTTTCCTATCCTCTATCCTATCCTATCCTCTATCCTATCCTCTCCTCTATCCTATCCTATCCTCTATCCTATCCTATAGTCTATCCTCTATCCTATCCTACCCTCTTTCCTATCCTATCATCTATCCTATCCTATCTTCTATCCTATCCTTTCCTCTATCCTATCCTATCCTCTATCCTATCCTATCCTCTATCCGATCCTCTGTCCTATCCTATCCTCTATCCTATCCTCTATCCTATCCTATCCTATCCTCTATCCTATCCTATCCTATCCTCTATCCTATCCTATCCTATCCTCTATCCTATCGTATCCTTTATCCTATCCTATCCTCTATTCTATCCTATCCTCTATCCTATACTATCCTCTATCCTATCCTATCCTCTATCCTATTCTATCCTCTATCCGATCCTCTATCCAATCCTATCCTTTATCCTATCCTATCCTCTATCCTACTCTATCCTCTATCCTATCCTATCCTCTATCCTATCCTATTCTCTATCCTATCCTATCATCTATCCTATTCTATCCTCTATCCTATCCTATCCTCTATCCTATACTATCCTCTAACTTATCCTATCCTCTATCCTATCCAATTACCTATCCTATCCTCTATCCTATCCTTTCCTCTATCCTATCCTATCCTCTATCCGATCCTCTATCCTATCCTCTATCCTATCCTCTATCCTATCCTATCCGATCCTCTATCCTATCCTCTATCCTATACTATCCTCTACCATATCCTATCCTCTATCCTATCCAATTACCTATCCTATCCTCGATCCTATCCTATCCTCTATCCTATCCTATCCTCTATCCGATCCTCTATCCTATCCTATCCTCTATAATATCGTTTACTCTATCATATCCTATCCTCTATCCTATAATATCATCTATCCTATTCTATCCTCTATCCTTTCCTATCCTCTATCCTATCCTATCCTCTATCCTATCCTCTCCTCTATCCTATCCTATCCTCTATCCTATCCTATACTCTATCCTCTATCCTATCCTATCCTCTATCCTATCATATCCTCTATCCCCTTTACTATCCTATCCTCTATCCCATCCTATCGTCTATCCTATCCAATCCTCTATCCTATCCTATCCTCTATCCTATCCTGTAATCTATCCTATCCTATTGTCTATCCTATACTATCCTCTAACCTATCCTATCCTCTATCCTATCCTATCCTGTATCCTGTATCCTCTATCCTATCCTATCCTCAATCCTATCGTATCCTCTATCCTATCCTGTCGTCTATCCTATAACATCCTCTATCCTATCCAATCCTCTATTCTATCCTCTATCCTATGCTCTATCCTATCCTATCCTCTATCCTGTAATATTATCTATTCTATCCAATCCTCTATCGTATAATATCCTCTATCCTATCCTATACTCTATCCTATCGTATCCTCTGTCCTAACCTATCCTCTATCCTATCCTATTCTCTATCCTATCCTATCCTCAATCTTACCCTATCCCCTATCCTATCCTATCCTCGATCCTATCCCATCCTCTATCCTATCCTATCCTCTATCCTATCCTATCCTCTATCTCATCCTATCCTCTGTCCTATCCTATCATCTATCTTATCCTATCCTCTGTCCTATTCTATCCTCTATGCTATCCTATCCTCAATCCTATCGTATCCTCTATCCTATCCTATCGTCTATCCTATCCTATCGGCTATCCTATAATATCTTCTATCCTATCCAATCCTCTATTCTATCCTCTATCCTATGCTCTATCCTATCCTATCCTCTATCCTATCCAATCTTCTATCCTAGCCTATCTTCTATCCTATCCTGTCCTATATCCTATCCTCTTGTCTATCCTATACTATACTCTAACCTACCCTATCCTCAATCCTATCCTATCCCCTATCCTATCCTATCCTCAATCATACCCTATCCCCTATCCTATCCTATCCTCTATCCTATCCTCTATCCTATCCAATCCTCTATCCTATCCTATCCTCTATCCTATCCTGTCCTATATCCTATCCTATTGTCTATCCTATACTATCCTCTAACCTATCCTATCCTCTATCCTCTCCTACCCTCTATCCTATCGTATCCTCTGTCCTATCCTATCCTATCCTCTAACCTATCCAATCATGTATCCTATCCTATCCACCATCCTATCGTATCCTCTATCCTATCCCATCCTGTATCCTATCCTATCCTCTATCCTAACTTATCCTCTATCCTATCCTATCCTCTATCCCATCCTATCCTCTATCCTATCCGATCCTCTAACCTATCCTATCCTCTATCCTATCCTATCCTCTATCCTATCCTATCCTCTATCCTATCCTATCTTCTATCCTCTATCCTATCCTTTCCTCAATCCTATTATATCCTCTATCCTATCCTATCCTCTATCCTACCCTATCCTCTACCTTATCCTATCGTCTATCCTATCCAATTACCTATCCTATCCTCTATCCTATCCTATCCTCCATCCTATCCTATCCTCTATCAGATCCTCTATCCTAAACTAGCCTCTACCTTATCCTATCCCCTATCCTATCCAATTACCTATCGGATCCTCTATCCTATCCTAACCTCTATCCGATCGTATCCTCTATCAGATCCGCTATCCTATCCTATCCTCTATCCGATCCTCTATCCTATCCTATCCTCTATCCTACCCTATCCTCTATCCTATCCTTTCCTCAATCCTATTATATCCTCTATCCTATCCTATCCTCTATCCTACCCTATCCTCTATCCTATCCTTTCCTCAATCCTATTATATCCTCTATCCTATCCTATCCTCTATCCTATCCTATCCTATCCTCTATCCTATCCTATCCTCTATCCCATCCTATCCTCTATCCTTTCCTATCCTCTATCCTATCCTATCCTCTATCCTATCCTCTATCCTATCCTATCCTCTATCCTATCCACTATCCTATCCTATCCTCTATCCTATCCTCTATCCTATCCTATTCTCTACCCTATAATATTCTCTATCCTATCCTATCATCTATCCTATTCTATCCTCTATCCTATACTATCCTCTATCCTATCCTATCCTTTATCCTATCCTATCCTCTATCCTATCCTATCCTCTATCCTATACTATCCTCTAACTTATCCTATCCTCTATCCTATCCAATTACCTACCCTATCCTCTATCCTATCCTATCTTCTATCCTATCCTATCCGATCCTCTATCCTGTCCTCTATCCTATACTATCCTCTACCTTATCCTATCCTCTATCCTATCCAATTACCTATCCTATCCGATCCTCTATCCTATCCTCTATCCTATACTATCCTCTACCTTATCCTATCCTCTATCCTATCCAATTACCTATCGTATCCTCTATCCTATCCTATCCTCCATCCTATCCTATCCTCTATCAGATCCTCTATCCTATACTAGCCTCTACCATATCCTATCCCCTATCCTATCCAATTACCTATCGGATCCTCTATCCTATCCTAACCTCTATCCGATCGTATCCTCTATCAGATCCGCTATCCTATCCTATCCTCTATCCGATCGTATCCTCTATCAGATCCTCTATCGTATCCTATCATCTATCCTATCCTCTATCGTATCCTATCCTATCCTCTTTCCTATCCTATCCTCTATCCTATCCTATCCTCTATCCTATCCTCTATACCATCCTCTATCCTATCCTATCCTCTATCCTATCCTATCCTCTATCCTATCCTATCCTCTATCCTATCCTATCCTCTATGCTATCCTATCCTCTACCTTATCCTATCCTCTATCCTATCCAATTACCTATCCTATCCTCTATCCTATCCTTTCCTCTATCCTATCCTATCCTCTATCCTATCCTATCCTCTATCCTATCCTATCTTCTATCCTCTATCCTATCCTTTCCTCAATCCTATTATATCCTCTATCCTATCCTATCCTCTATCCTACCCTATCCTCTACCTTATCCTATCCTCTATCCTATCCAATTACCTATCCTATCCTCTATCCTATCCTATCCTCCATCCTATCCTATCCTCTATCAGATCCTCTACCCTATACTAGCCTCTACCTTATCCTATCCCCTATCCTATCCAATTACCTATCGGATTCTCTATCCTATCCTAACCTCTATCCGATCGTATCCTCTATCAGATCCGCTATCCTATCCTATCCTCTATCCGATCCTCTATCCTATCCTATCCTCTATCCTACCCTATCCTCTATCCTATCCTTTCCTCAATCCTATTATATCCTCTATCCTATCCTCTATCCTACCCTATCCTCTATCCTATCCTTTCCTCAATCCTATTATATCCTCTATCCTATCCTATCCTCTATCCTATCCTATCCTCTATCCTATCCTATCCTCTATCCCATCCTATCCTCTATCCTTTCCTATCCTCTATCCTATCCTATCCTCTATCCTATCCTCTATCCTATCCTATCCTCTATCCTATCCACTATCCTATCCTATCCTCTATCCTATCCTCTATCCTATCCTCTATCCTATCCTCTATCCTATCCTATAATATTCTCTATCCTATCCTATCATCTATCCTATTCTATCCTCTATCCTATACTATCCTCTATCCTATCCTATCCTTTATCCTATCCTATCCTCTATCCTATCCTATCCTCTATCCTATACTATCCTCTAACTTATCCTATCCTCTATCCTATCCAATTACCTATCCTATCCTCTATCCTATCCTATCCTCTATCCTATCCTCTATCCTATCCTATCCTCTATCCTATCCTATCCTCTATCCCATCCTATCCTCTATCCTATCCTATCCTCCATCCTATCCTATCCTCTATCAGATCCTCTATCCTATACTAGCCTCTACCTTATCCTATCCCCTATCCTATCCAATTACCTATCGGATCCTCTATCCTATCCTAACCTCTATCCGATCGTATCCTCTATCAGATCCGCTATCCTATCCTATCCTCTATCCGATCCTCTATCCTATCCTATCCTCTATCCTACCCTATCCTCTATCCTATCCTTTCCTCAATCCTATTATATCCTCTATCCTATCCTATCCTCTATCATACCCTATCCTCTATCCTATCCTTTCCTCAATCCTATTATATCCTCTATCCTATCCTATCCTCTATCCGATCCTCTATCCTATCCTATCCTCTATCCTACCCTATCCTCTATCCTATCCTTTCCTCAATCCTATTATATCCTCTATCCTATCCTATCCTCTATCATACCCTCTATCCTATCCTATCCTCCATCCTATCCTATCCTCTATCCTATCCTATCCTCTATCCTATCCTATCCTCTATCCCATCCTATCCTCTATCCTTTCCTATCCTCTATCCTATCCTATCCTCTATCCTATCCTCTATCCTATCCTATCCTCTATCCTATCCTATTCTCTATCCTATCCTATCATCTATCCTATTCTATCCTCTATCCTATCCTATCCTCTATCCTATCCTATCCTTTATCCTATCCTATCCTCTATCCTATCCTACCCTCTATCCTATACTATCCTCTAACTTATCCTACCCTCTATCCTATCCAATTACCTATCCTATCCTCTATCCTATCCTTTCCTCTATCCTATCCTATCCTCTATCCGATCCTCTATCGTATCCTCTATCCTATCCTCTATCCTATCCTATCCGATCCTCTATCCTATCCTCTATCCTATACTATCCTCTACCATATCCTATCCTCTATCCTATCCAATTACCTATCCTATCCTCGATCCTATCCTATCCTCCATCCTATCCTATCCTCTATCAGATCCTCTATCCTATACTAGCCTCTACCTTATCCTCTCCCCTATCCTATCCAATTACCTATCCGATCCTCTATCCTATCCTATCCTCTATCCGATCGTATCCTCTTTCAGATCCTCTATCCTATCCTATCCTCTATCCTATCCTATCCTCTATCCTGTCCTCTATACCATCCTCTATCCTATCCTATCCTCTATCCGATCCTCTATCCTATCCTATCCTCTATATTATCGTTTACTCTATCATATCCTATTCTCTATCCTATCCTATCATCTATCCTATTCTATCCTCTATCCTATCCTATCCTCTATCCTATCCTATCCTTTATCCTATCCTATCCTCTATCCTATCCTATCCTCTATCCTATACTATCCTCAAACTTATCCTATCCTCTAACCTATCCAATTACCTATCCAATCCTCTATCCTATCCTTTCCTCTATCCTATCCTATCCTCTATCCGATCCTCTATCGTATCCTCTATCCTATCCTCTATCCTATCCTATCCGATCCTCTATCCTATCCTCTATCCTATACTATCCTCTACCATATCCTCTCCTCTATCCTATCCAATTACCTATCCTATCCTCGATCCTATCCTATCCTCCATCCTATCCTATCCTCTATCCGATCCTCTATCCTATCCTCTATCCTATCTTATCCTCTATCCTATCCTATCCTATCCTCTACCTTATCCTATACTCTATCCTATCCAATTACCTATCCTATCCTCTATCCTATCCTATCCTCTATCCTATCCTCTATCCTATCCTCTATCCTATCCTATCCTCCATCCTATCCTATCCTCTATCCTATCCTATCCTCTATCCTATCCTATCCTCTATCCCATCCTATCCTCTATCCTTTCCTATCCTCTATCCTATCCTATCCTCTATCCTATCCTCTATCCTATCCTATCCTCTATCCTATCCTATTCTCTATCCTATCCTATCATCTATCCTATTCTATCCTCTATCCTATCCTATCCTCTATCCTATCCTATCCTCTATCCTATCCTATCTTCTATCCTATCCTATCCGATCCTCTATCCTATCCTCTATCCTATACTATCCTCTACCTTATCCTATCCTCTATCCTATTCAATTACTTATCCTATCCTCTATCCTATCCTATCCTCTATCCTATCCTATCCTCTATCCTATCCTATCCTCTATCCGATCCTCTATCCTATCCTATCCTGTATCCTATCCTATCCTCTATCAGATCCTCTATCGTATCCTATCATCTATCCTATCCTCTATCGTATCCTATCCTATCCTCTTTCCTATCCTATCCTCTATCCTATCCTATCCTCTATCCTATCCTCTATACCATCCTCTATCCTATCCTATCCTCTATCCGATCCTCTATCCTATCCTATCCTCTATAATATCGTTTACTCTATCATATCCTATCCTCTATTCTATCCTATCCTCTACGATATACTATCCTCTATCCTATCCTATCCTCTATCCTATTCTATCCTCTATCCGATCCTCTATCCTATCCTCTATCCTATACTATCCTCTACCTTATCCTATCCTCTATCCTATCCAATTACCTATCCTATCCTCGATCCTATCCTATCCTCCATCCTATCCTATCGTCTATCAGATCCTCTATCCTATACTAGCCTCTACCTTACCCTCTCCCCTATCCTATCCTATCATCTATCCTATCCTCTATCGTTTCCTATCCTATCCTCTTTCCTATCCTATCCTCTATCCTATCCTATCCTCTATCCTATCCTCTATACCATCCTCTATCCTATCCTATCCTCTATCCGATCCTCTATCCTATCCTATCCTCTATAATATCGTTTACTCTATCATATCCTATCCTCTATCCTATAATATCATCTATCCTATTCTATCCTCTATCCTTTCCTATCCTCTATCCTATCCTATCCTCTATCCTATCCTCTCCTCTATCCTATCCTATCCTCTATCCTATCCTATAGTCTATCCTCTATCCTATCCTACCCTCTTTCCTATCCTATCATCTATCCTATCCTATCTTCTATCCTATCCTTTCCTCTATCCTATCCTATCCTCTATCCTATCCTATCCTCTATCCGATCCTCTGTCCTATCCTATCCTCTATCCTATCCTCTATCCTATCCTATCCTATCCTCTATCCTATCCTATCCTATCCTCTATCCTATCCTATCCTATCCTCTATCCTATCGTATCCTTTATCCTATCCTATCCTCTATTCTATCCTATCCTCTATCCTATACTATCCTCTATCCTATCCTATCCTCTATCCTATTCTATCCTCTATCCGATCCTCTATCCAATCCTATCCTTTATCCTATCCTATCCTCTATCCTACTCTATCCTCTATCCTATCCTATCCTCTATCCTATCCTATTCTCTATCCTATCCTATCATCTATCCTATTCTATCCTCTATCCTATCCTATCCTCTATCCTATACTATCCTCTAACTTATCCTATCCTCTATCCTATCCAATTACCTATCCTATCCTCTATCCTATCCTTTCCTCTATCCTATCCTATCCTCTATCCGATCCTCTATCCTATCCTCTATCCTATCCTCTATCCTATCCTATCCGATCCTCTATCCTATCCTCTATCCTATACTATCCTCTACCATATCCTATCCTCTATCCTATCCAATTACCTATCCTATCCTCGATCCTATCCTATCCTCTATCCTATCCTATCCTCTATCCGATCCTCTATCCTATCCTATCCTCTATAATATCGTTTACTCTATCATATCCTATCCTCTATCCTATAATATCATCTATCCTATTCTATCCTCTATCCTTTCCTATCCTCTATCCTATCCTATCCTCTATCCTATCCTCTCCTCTATCCTATCCTATCCTCTATCCTATCCTATACTCTATCCTCTATCCTATCCTATCCTCTATCCTATCATATCCTCTATCCCCTTTACTATCCTATCCTCTATCCCATCCTATCGTCTATCCTATCCAATCCTCTATCCTATCCTATCCTCTATCCTATCCTGTAATCTATCCTATCCTATTGTCTATCCTATACTATCCTCTAACCTATCCTATCCTCTATCCTATCCTATCCTGTATCCTGTATCCTCTATCCTATCCTATCCTCAATCCTATCGTATCCTCTATCCTATCCTGTCGTCTATCCTATAACATCCTCTATCCTATCCAATCCTCTATTCTATCCTCTATCCTATGCTCTATCCTATCCTATCCTCTATCCTGTAATATTATCTATTCTATCCAATCCTCTATCGTATAATATCCTCTATCCTATCCTATACTCTATCCTATCGTATCCTCTGTCCTAACCTATCCTCTATCCTATCCTATTCTCTATCCTATCCTATCCTCAATCTTACCCTATCCCCTATCCTATCCTATCCTCGATCCTATCCCATCCTCTATCCTATCCTATCCTCTATCCTATCCTATCCTCTATCTCATCCTATCCTCTGTCCTATCCTATCATCTATCTTATCCTATCCTCTGTCCTATTCTATCCTCTATGCTATCCTATCCTCAATCCTATCGTATCCTCTATCCTATCCTATCGTCTATCCTATCCTATCGGCTATCCTATAATATCTTCTATCCTATCCAATCCTCTATTCTATCCTCTATCCTATGCTCTATCCTATCCTATCCTCTATCCTATCCAATCTTCTATCCTAGCCTATCTTCTATCCTATCCTGTCCTATATCCTATCCTCTTGTCTATCCTATACTATACTCTAACCTACCCTATCCTCAATCCTATCCTATCCCCTATCCTATCCTATCCTCAATCATACCCTATCCCCTATCCTATCCTATCCTCTATCCTATCCTCTATCCTATCCAATCCTCTATCCTATCCTATCCTCTATCCTATCCTGTCCTATATCCTATCCTATTGTCTATCCTATACTATCCTCTAACCTATCCTATCCTCTATCCTCTCCTACCCTCTATCCTATCGTATCCTCTGTCCTATCCTATCCTATCCTCTAACCTATCCAATCATGTATCCTATCCTATCCACCATCCTATCGTATCCTCTATCCTATCCCATCCTGTATCCTATCCTATCCTCTATCCTAACTTATCCTCTATCCTATCCTATCCTCTATCCCATCCTATCCTCTATCCTATCCGATCCTCTAACCTATCCTATCCTCTATCCTATCCTATCCTCTATCCTATCCTATCCTCTATCCTATCCTATCTTCTATCCTCTATCCTATCCTTTCCTCAATCCTATTATATCCTCTATCCTATCCTATCCTCTATCCTACCCTATCCTCTACCTTATCCTATCGTCTATCCTATCCAATTACCTATCCTATCCTCTATCCTATCCTATCCTCCATCCTATCCTATCCTCTATCAGATCCTCTATCCTAAACTAGCCTCTACCTTATCCTATCCCCTATCCTATCCAATTACCTATCGGATCCTCTATCCTATCCTAACCTCTATCCGATCGTATCCTCTATCAGATCCGCTATCCTATCCTATCCTCTATCCGATCCTCTATCCTATCCTATCCTCTATCCTACCCTATCCTCTATCCTATCCTTTCCTCAATCCTATTATATCCTCTATCCTATCCTATCCTCTATCCTACCCTATCCTCTATCCTATCCTTTCCTCAATCCTATTATATCCTCTATCCTATCCTATCCTCTATCCTATCCTATCCTATCCTCTATCCTATCCTATCCTCTATCCCATCCTATCCTCTATCCTTTCCTATCCTCTATCCTATCCTATCCTCTATCCTATCCTCTATCCTATCCTATCCTCTATCCTATCCACTATCCTATCCTATCCTCTATCCTATCCTCTATCCTATCCTATTCTCTACCCTATAATATTCTCTATCCTATCCTATCATCTATCCTATTCTATCCTCTATCCTATACTATCCTCTATCCTATCCTATCCTTTATCCTATCCTATCCTCTATCCTATCCTATCCTCTATCCTATACTATCCTCTAACTTATCCTATCCTCTATCCTATCCAATTACCTACCCTATCCTCTATCCTATCCTATCTTCTATCCTATCCTATCCGATCCTCTATCCTGTCCTCTATCCTATACTATCCTCTACCTTATCCTATCCTCTATCCTATCCAATTACCTATCCTATCCGATCCTCTATCCTATCCTCTATCCTATACTATCCTCTACCTTATCCTATCCTCTATCCTATCCAATTACCTATCGTATCCTCTATCCTATCCTATCCTCCATCCTATCCTATCCTCTATCAGATCCTCTATCCTATACTAGCCTCTACCATATCCTATCCCCTATCCTATCCAATTACCTATCGGATCCTCTATCCTATCCTAACCTCTATCCGATCGTATCCTCTATCAGATCCGCTATCCTATCCTATCCTCTATCCGATCGTATCCTCTATCAGATCCTCTATCGTATCCTATCATCTATCCTATCCTCTATCGTATCCTATCCTATCCTCTTTCCTATCCTATCCTCTATCCTATCCTATCCTCTATCCTATCCTCTATACCATCCTCTATCCTATCCTATCCTCTATCCTATCCTATCCTCTATCCTATCCTATCCTCTATCCTATCCTATCCTCTATGCTATCCTATCCTCTACCTTATCCTATCCTCTATCCTATCCAATTACCTATCCTATCCTCTATCCTATCCTTTCCTCTATCCTATCCTATCCTCTATCCTATCCTATCCTCTATCCTATCCTATCTTCTATCCTCTATCCTATCCTTTCCTCAATCCTATTATATCCTCTATCCTATCCTATCCTCTATCCTACCCTATCCTCTACCTTATCCTATCCTCTATCCTATCCAATTACCTATCCTATCCTCTATCCTATCCTATCCTCCATCCTATCCTATCCTCTATCAGATCCTCTACCCTATACTAGCCTCTACCTTATCCTATCCCCTATCCTATCCAATTACCTATCGGATTCTCTATCCTATCCTAACCTCTATCCGATCGTATCCTCTATCAGATCCGCTATCCTATCCTATCCTCTATCCGATCCTCTATCCTATCCTATCCTCTATCCTACCCTATCCTCTATCCTATCCTTTCCTCAATCCTATTATATCCTCTATCCTATCCTCTATCCTACCCTATCCTCTATCCTATCCTTTCCTCAATCCTATTATATCCTCTATCCTATCCTATCCTCTATCCTATCCTATCCTCTATCCTATCCTATCCTCTATCCCATCCTATCCTCTATCCTTTCCTATCCTCTATCCTATCCTATCCTCTATCCTATCCTCTATCCTATCCTATCCTCTATCCTATCCACTATCCTATCCTATCCTCTATCCTATCCTCTATCCTATCCTCTATCCTATCCTCTATCCTATCCTATAATATTCTCTATCCTATCCTATCATCTATCCTATTCTATCCTCTATCCTATACTATCCTCTATCCTATCCTATCCTTTATCCTATCCTATCCTCTATCCTATCCTATCCTCTATCCTATACTATCCTCTAACTTATCCTATCCTCTATCCTATCCAATTACCTATCCTATCCTCTATCCTATCCTATCCTCTATCCTATCCTCTATCCTATCCTATCCTCTATCCTATCCTATCCTCTATCCCATCCTATCCTCTATCCTATCCTATCCTCCATCCTATCCTATCCTCTATCAGATCCTCTATCCTATACTAGCCTCTACCTTATCCTATCCCCTATCCTATCCAATTACCTATCGGATCCTCTATCCTATCCTAACCTCTATCCGATCGTATCCTCTATCAGATCCGCTATCCTATCCTATCCTCTATCCGATCCTCTATCCTATCCTATCCTCTATCCTACCCTATCCTCTATCCTATCCTTTCCTCAATCCTATTATATCCTCTATCCTATCCTATCCTCTATCATACCCTATCCTCTATCCTATCCTTTCCTCAATCCTATTATATCCTCTATCCTATCCTATCCTCTATCCGATCCTCTATCCTATCCTATCCTCTATCCTACCCTATCCTCTATCCTACCCTATCCTCTATCCTATCCTTTCCTCAATCCTATTATATCCTCTATCCTATCCTATCCTCTATCATACCCTATCCTCTATCCTATCCTTTCCTCAATCCTATTATATCCTCTATCCTATCCTACCCTCTATCCTATCCTATCCTATCCTATCCTCTATCCTATCCTATCCTCTATCCTATCCTATCCTCCATCATATCCTATCCTCTATCCTATCCTATCCTCTATCCTATCCTATCCTCTAACCCAGCCTATCCTCTATCCTATCCTATACTCTATCCTATCCTATCCTCTATCCTATCCTATCCTCTATTAGATCCTCTATCCTATCCTATCCTCTATCCTATCCAATCCTCTATTATATCAAATCCTCTATCCTATCCTATCCTCTATCCGATCCTCTATCCTGTCCTATCCTATCCTCTATCCTATCCTATCCTCTATCCGATCCCCTATCCTATCCTATCCTCTATGCTATCCTCTATCCTATCCTCTATCCTATCCTATCCTCTATCCTATCCTATCCTCTATCCTATCCTATCCTCTATCCTATCCTATCCTCTATCCTATCCTATCCTCTATCCTATCCTATCCTCTATCCTATCCTATCCTATCCTCTATCGTAACCTATCCTGTCCTCTATGCAATCCTATCCTTTACCCTATCCTATCCTCTATTCTATCCTATCCACTATCCTATACGATCCTCTATCCTATCCTATCCTCTATCCTATCCTATCCTCCATCCGATCCTCTATCCAATCCTATCCTCTATCCTATCCTATCCTCTATCCTATCCTATCCTCCATCCGATCCTATCCTATCCTCTATCCTATCCTATCCTATCCTCTATCCTATCCTATCCTATCCTCTATCCTATCCTATCCTTTATCCTATCCTATCCTCTATTCTATCCTATCCTCTATCCTATACTATCCTCTATCCTATCCTATCCTCTATCCTATTCTATCCTCTATCCAATCCTATCCTTTATCCTATCCTATCCTCTATCCTACTCTATCCTCTATCCTATCCTATCCTCTATCCTATCCTATCCTCTATCCGATCCTCTATCCTATCCTATCCTCTATCCTATCCTATCCTCTATCCTATCCTATCCTCTATCCGATCCTCTATCCGATCCTCTATCCAATCCTATCCTCTATCCTATCCTATCCTCTATCCTACTCTATCCTCTATCCTATCCTATCCTCTATCCTATCCTATCCTCTATCCGATCCTCTATCCTATCCTCTATCGTATCCTATCCTATCCTCTATCATATCCTATCCTCTATCCTATCCTATCCTGTATCCTATCCTATCCTCTATCCTATCCTATCCTCTATCCTATCCTATCCTCCATCATATCCTATCCTCTATCCTATCCTATCCTCTATCCTATCCTATCCTCTAACCCAGCCTATCCTCTATCCTATCCTATCCTCTATCCGATCCTCTATCCTGTCCTATCCTATCCTCTATCCGATCCCCTATCCTATCCTGTCCTCTATGCTATCCTCTATCCTATCCTCTATCCTATCCTATCCTCTATCCTATCCTATCCTCTATCCTATCCTAACCTCTATCCTATCCTACCCTCTATCCTATCCTATCATCTATCCGATCATCTATCCTATCCTTTCCTCTATCCTATCCTATCCTCTATCCGATCCTCTATCCTGTCCTCTATCCTATCCTATCCTCTATCCTATCCTATCCTCTATCCTATCCTATCCTCTATCCCATCCTATCCTCTATCCTATCCTACCCTCTTTCCTATCCTATCCTCTATCCTATCCTACCCTCTATCCTATCCTATCCTATCCTCTATCCTATCCTATAGTCTATCCTCTATCCTATCCTACCCTCTTTCCTATCCTATCATCTATCCTATCCTATCTTCTATCCTATCCTTTGCTCTATCCTATCCTATCCTCTATCCGATCCTATCCTCTATCCTATACTATCCTCTAACTTATCCTATCCTCTATCCTATCCAATTACCTATCCTATCCTCTATCCTATCCTTTCCTCTATCCTATCCTATCCTCTATCCGATCCTCTATCCTATCCTCTATCCTATCTTCTATCCTATCCTATCCTCTATCCTATCCTATCCTCTATCCTATCCTATCCTCTATCCTATCCTATCCTCTATCCTATCCTATCCTCTACCTTATCCTATCCTCTATCCTATCCAATTACCTATCCTATCCTCTATCCTATACTTTCCTCTATCCTATCCTATCCTCTATCCTATCCTATCCTCTATCCGATCCTCTATCCTATCCTATCCTCTATCCTATCCTATCCTATCCTCTACCTTATCCTATACTCTATCCTATCCAATTACCTATCCTATCCTCTATCCTATCCAATTACCTATCCTATCCTCTATTCTATCCTATCCTCTATCCTATACTATCCTCTATCCTATCCTATCCTCTATACTATTCTATCCTCTATCCGATCCTCTATCCAATCCTATCCTTTATCCTATCCTATCCTCTATCCTACTCTATCCTCTATCCTATCCTATCCTCTATCCTATCCTATCCTCTATCCGATCCTCTATCCTATCCTATCCTCTATCCTATCCTATCCTCTATCCTATCCTATCCTTTATCCTATCCTATCCTCTATCCTATCCTATCCTCTATCCTATACTAGCTTCTACCTTATCCTCTCCCCTATCATATCCAATTACCTATCCGATCCTCTATCCTATCCTATCCGCTGTCCGATCGTATCCTCTATCAGATCCTCTATCCTATCCAGTCATCTATCCTATCATCTATCCTATCCTCTATCGTATCCTATCCTATCCTCTTTCCTATCCTATCCTCTATCCTATCCTATCCTCTATCCTATCCTCTATACCATCCTCTATCCTATCCTATCCTCTATCCTATCCTCTACACCATCCTCTATCCTATCCTATCCTCTATCCTATCCTATCCTCTATCCTATCCTATCCTCTATCCTATCCTATCCTCTATGCTATCCTATCCTCTACCTTATCCTATCCTCTATCCTATCCAATTACCTATCCTATCCTCTATCCTATCCTTTCCTCTATCCTATCCTATCCTCTATCCTATCCTATCCTCTATCCGATCCTCTATCCTATCCTATCCTCTATCCTATCCTATCCTCTATCCGATCCTCTATCCGATCCTCTATCCAATCCTATCCTCTATCCTATCCTATCCTCTATCCTACTCTATCCTCTATCCTATCCTATCCTCTATCCTATCCTATCCTCTATCCGATCCTCTATCCTATCCTCTATCGTATCCTATCATATCCTCTATCATATCCTATCCTCTATCCTATCCTATCCTGTATCCTATCCTATCCTCTATCCTATCCTATCCTCTATCCGATCCTCTATCCTATCCTATCCTCTATCCTATCCTATCCTATCCTCTACCTTATCCTATACTCTATCCTATCCAATTACCTATCCTATCCTCTATCCTATCCAATTACCTATCCTATCCTCTATTCTATCCTATCCTCTATCCTATACTATCCTCTATCCTATCCTATCCTCTATCCTATTCTATCCTCTATCCGATCCTCTATCCAATCCTATCCTTTATCCTATCCTATCCTCTATCCTACTCTATCCTCTATCCTATCCTATCCTCTATCCTATCCTATCCTCTATCCGATCCTCTATCCTATCCTATCCTCTATCCTATCCTATCCTCTATCCTATCCTATCCTTTATCCTATCCTATCCTCTATCCTATCCTATCCTCTATCCTATACTAGCTTCTACCTTATCCTCTCCCCTATCATATCCAATTACCTATCCTATCCTCTATTCTATCCTATCCTCTATCCTATCCTATCCTCTATCCTATCCTATCCTCTATCCTATTCTATCCTCTATCCTATCCTATCCTCTATCCTATCCTATCCTCTATCCTATCCTATCCTCTATCCGATCCTCTATCCTATCCTATCCTCTACCCGATCCTATCCTCTATTATATCCTATCCTCTATCCTATCCTATCCTATCCTCTATCCGATCCTCTATCCTATCCTATCCTCTATCCTACCCTATCCTCTATCCTATCCTTTCCTCAATCCTATTATATCCTCTATCCTATCCTATCCTCTATCCTATCCTATCCTATCCTATCCTATCCTCTATCCTATCCTATCCTCTATCCTATTCTATCCTCTATCCTATCCTATCCTCTATCCTATCCTATCCTCTATCCTATCCTATCTTCTATCCTATCCTATCCGATCCTCTATCCTATCCTCTATCCTATACTATCCTCTACCTTATCCTATCCTCTATCCTATTCAATTACTTATCCTATCCTCTATCCTATCCTATCCTCTATCCGATCCTCTATCCTATCCTATCCTGTATCCTATCCTATCCTCTATCAGATCCTCTATCGTATCCTATCATCTATCCTATCCTCTATCGTATCCTATCCTATCCTCTTTCCTATCCTATCCTCTATCCTATCCTATCCTCTATCCTATCCTCTATACCATCCTCTATCCTATCCTATCCTCTATCCGATCCTCTATCCTATCCTATCCTCTATAATATCGTTTACTCTATCATATCCTATCCTCTATTCTATCCTTTCCTCTACGATATACTATCCTCTATCCTATCCTATCCTCTATCCTATTCTATCCTCTATCCGATCCTCTATCCAATCCTATCCTTTATCCTATCCTATCCTCTATCCTATCCTCTCCTCTATCCTATCCTATCCTATCCTCTATCCTATCCTATAGTCTATCCTCTATCCTATCCTACCCTCTTTCCTATCCTATCATCTATCCTATCCTATCTTCTATCCTATCCTTTGCTCTATCCTATCCTATCCTCTATCCGATCCTATCCTCTATCCTATACTATCCTCTAACTTATCCTATCCTCTATCCTATCCAATTACCTTTCCTATCCTCTATCCTATCCTTTCCTCTATCCTATCCTATCCTCTATCCGATCCTCTATCCTATCCTCTATCCTATCTTCTATCCTATCCTATCCTCTATCCTATCCTATCCTCTATCCTATCCTATCCTCTATCCTATCCTATCCTCTACCTTATCCTATCCTCTATCCTATCCAATTACCTATCCTATCCTCTATCCTATACTTTCCTCTATCCTATCCTATCCTCTATCCTATCCTATCCTCTATCCGATCCTCTATCCTATCCTATCCTCTATCCTATCCTATCCTATCCTCTACCTTATCCTATACTCTATCCTATCCAATTACCTATCCTATCCTCTATCCTATCCAATTACCTATCCTATCCTCTATCCTATCCTATCCTCTATCCTATCCTATCCTCTATCCTATCCTATCCTCTATCCTATCCTATCCTCTATCCCATCCTATCCTCTATCCTTTCCTATCCTCTATCCTATCCTATCCTCTATCCTATCCTCTATCCTATCCTATCCTCTATCCTATCCTATTCTCTATCCTATCCTATCATCTATCCTATTCTATCCTCTATGCTATCCTATCCTCTATCCTATCCTATCCTTTATCCTATCCTATCCTCTATCCTATCCTATCCTCTATCCTATACTATCCTCTAACTTATCCTATCCTCTATCCTATCCAATTACCTATCCTATCCTCTATCCTATCCTTTCCTCTATCCTATCCTTTCCTCTATCCTATCCTATCCTCTATCCGATCCCCTATCCTATCCTCTATCCTATCCTCTATCCTATCCTATCCGATCCTCTATCCTATCCTCTATCCTATACTATCCTCTACCATATCCTATCCTCTATCCTATCCAATTACCTATCCTATCCTCGATCCTATCCTATCCTCCATCCTATCCTATCCTCTATCAGATCCTCTATCCTATACTAGCCTCTACCTTATCCTCTCCCCTATCCTATCCAATTACCTATCCGATCCTCTATCCTATCCTATCCTCTATCCGATCGTATCCTCTATCAGATCCTCTATCCTATCCTATCATCTATCCTATCCTCTATCGTATCCTATCCTATCCTCTTTCCTATCCTATCCTCTATCCTATCCTATCCTCTATCCTATCCTCTATACCATCCTCTATCCTATCCTATCCTCTATCCGATCCTCTATCCTATCCTATCCTCTATAATATCGTTTACTCTATCATATCCTATCCTCTATCCTATAATATCATCTATCCTATCCTATCCTCTATCCTATCCTGTCTTTTATCCTATCCTATCCTCTATCCTATCCTATCCTCTATCCTATACTATCCTCTAACTTATCCTATCATCTATCCTATCCAATTACCTATCCTATCCTCTAACCTATCCTTTCCTTTATCCTATCCTATCCTCTATCCGATCCTCTATCCTATCCTCTATCCTATACTCTCCGATCCTCTATCCTATCCTCTATCCTATACTATCCTCTACCTTATCCTATCCTCTATCCTATCCAATTACCTATCCTATCCTCGATCCTATCCTATCCTCCATCCTATCCTATCGTCTATCAGATCCTCTATCCTATACTAGCCTCTACCTTACCCTCTCCCCTATCCTATCCAATTACCTATCCGATCCTCTATCCTATCCTATCCTCTATCCGATCGTATCCTCTATCAGATCCTCTATCCTATCCTCTATCGTTTCCTATCCTATCCTCTTTCCTATCCTATCCTCTATCCTATCCTATCCTCTATCCTATCCTCTATACCATCCCCTATCCTATCCTATCCTCTATCCGATCCTCTATCCTATCCTATCCTCTATAATATCGTTTACTCTATCATATCCTATCCTCTATCCTATAATATCATCTATCCTATTCTATCCTCTATCCTTTCCTATCCTCTATCCTATCCTATCCTCTATCCTATCCTCTCCTCTATCCTATCCTATCCTCTATCCTATCCTATCCTTTATCCTATCCTATCCTCTATCCTATCCTATCCTCTATCCTATACTATCCTCTAACTTATCCTATCCTCTATCCTATCCAATTACTTATCCTATCCTCTATCCTATCCAATTACCTATCCTATCCTCTATCCTATCCTTTCCTCTATCCTATCCTATCCTCTATCCGATCCTCTATCCTATCCTCTATCCTATCCTCTATCCTATCCTATCCTCTATCCTATCCTATCCTCTATCCTATCCTATCCTCTATCCTATCCTATCCTCTATCCTATCCTATCCTCTATCCGATCCTCTATCCTATCCTATCCTCTACCCGATCCTATCCTCTATTATATCCTATCCTCTATCCTATCCTATCCTATCCTCTATCCGATCCTCTATCCTATCCTATCCTCTATCCTACCCTATCCGATCCTCTATCCTATCCTCTATCCTATACTATCCTCTACCTTATCCTATCCTCTATCCTATTCAATTACTTATCCTATCCTCTATCCTATCCTATCCTCTATCCTATCCTATCCTCTATCCGATCCTCTATCCTATCCTATCCTGTATCCTATCCTATCCTCTATCAGATCCTCTATCGTATCCTATCATCTATCCTATCCTCTATCGTATCCTATCCTATCCTCTTTCCTATCCTATCCTCTATCCTATCCTATCCTCTATCCTATCCTCTATACCATCCTCTATCCTATCCTATCCTCTATCCGATCCTCTATCCTATCCTATCCTCTATAATATCGTTTACTCTATCATATCCTATCCTCTATTCTATCCTATCCTCTACGATATACTATCCTCTATCCTATCCTATCCTCTATCCTATTCTATCCTCTATCCGATCCTCTATCCAATCCTATCCTTTATCCTATCCTATCCTCTATCCTATCCTCTCCTCTATCCTATCCTATCCTATCCTCTATCCTATCCTATAGTCTATCCACTATCCTATCCTACCCTCTTTCCTATCCTATCATCTATCCTATCCTTCGCTCTATCCTATCCTATCCTCTATCCGATCCTATCCTCTATCCTATACTATCCTCTAACTTATCCTATCCTCTATCCTATCCAATTACCTATCCTATCCTCTATCCTATCCTTTCCTCTATCCTATCCTATCCTCTATCCGATCCTCTATCCTATCCTCTATCCTATCTTCTATCCTATCCTATCCTCTATCCTATCCTATCCTCTATCCTATCCTATCCTCTATCCTATCCTATCCTCTACCTTATCCTATCCTCTATCCTATCCAATTACCTATCCTATCCTCTATCCTATACTTTCCTCTATCCTATCCTATCCTCTATCCTATCCTATCCTCTATCCGATCCTCTATCCTATCCTATCCTCTATCCTATCCTATCCTATCCTCTACCTTATCCTATACTCTATCCCATCCAATTACCTATCCTATCCTCTATCCTATCCAATTACCTATCCTATCCTCTATCCTATCCTATCCTCTATCCTATCCTATCCTCTATCCTATCCTATCCTCTATCCTATCCTATCCTCTATCCCATCCTATCCTCTATCCTTTCCTATCCTCTATCCTATCCTATCCTCTATCCTATCCTCTATCCTATCCTATCCTCTATCCTATCCTATTCTCTATCCTATCCTATCATCTATCCTATTCTATCCTCTATCCTATCCTATCCTCTATCCTATCCTATCCTTTATCCTATCCTATCCTCTATCCTATCCTATCCTCTATCCTATACTATCCTCTAACTTATCCTATCCTCTATCCTATCCAATTACCTATCCTATCCTCTATCCTATCCTTTCCTCTATCCTATCCTTTCCTCTATCCTATCCTATCCTCTATCCGATCCCCTATCCTATCCTCTATCCTATCCTCTATCCTATCCTATCCGATCCTCTATCCTATCCTCTATCCTATACTATCCTCTACCATATCCTATCCTCTATCCTATCCAATTACCTATCCTATCCTCGATCCTATCCTATCCTCCATCCTATCCTATCCTCTATCAGATCCTCTATCCTATACTAGCCTCTACCTTATCCTCTCCCCTATCCTATCCAATTACCTATCCGATCCTCTATCCTATCCTATCCTCTATCCGATCGTATCCTCTATCAGATCCTCTATCCTATCCTATCATCTATCCTATCCTCTATCGTATCCTATCCTATCCTCTTTCCTATCCTATCCTCTATCCTATCCTATCCTCTATCCTATCCTCTATACCATCCCCTATCC
Source organism: Halictus rubicundus (assembly GCF_050948215.1). Lineage (NCBI taxonomy): Eukaryota > Metazoa > Arthropoda > Insecta > Hymenoptera > Halictidae > Halictus > Halictus rubicundus. The sequence continues at coordinate 63,687 of NW_027488954.1, read as the reverse complement.
TATCCTATCCTCTATCCGATCCTCTATCCTATCCTATCCTCTATAATATCGTTTACTCTATCATATCCTATCCTCTATCCTATAATATCATCTATCCTATTCTATCCTCTATCCTTTCCTATCCTCTATCCTATCCTATCCTCTATCCTATCCTCTCCTCTATCCTATCCTATCCTCTATCCTATCCTATCCTTTATCCTATCCTATCCTCTATCCTATCCTATCCTCTATCCTATACTATCCTCTAACTTATCCTATCCTCTATCCTATCCAATTACTTATCCTATCCTCTATCCTATCCAATTACCTATCCTATCCTCTATCCTATCCTTTCCTCTATCCTATCCTATCCTCTATCCGATCCTCTATCCTATCCTCTATCCTATCCTCTATCCTATCCTATCCTCTATCCTATCCTATCCTCTATCCTATCCTATCCTCTATCCTATCCTATCCTCTATCCGATCCTCTATCCTATCCTATCCTCTACCCGATCCTATCCTCTATTATATCCTATCCTCTATCCTATCCTATCCTATCCTCTATCCGATCCTCTATCCTATCCTATCCTCTATCCTACCCTATCCTCTATCCTATCCTTTCCTCAATCCTATTATATCCTCTATCCTATCCTATCCTCTATCCTATCCTATCCTATCCTATCCTATCCTCTATCCTATCCTATCCTCTATCCTAATCTATCCTCTATCCTATCCTATCCTCTATCCTATCCTATCCTCTATCCTATCCTATCTTCTATCCTATCCTATCCGATCCTCTATCCTATCCTCTATCCTATACTATCCTCTACCTTATCCTATCCTCTATCCTATTCAATTACTTATCCTATCCTCTATCCTATCCTATCCTCTATCCTATCCTATCCTCTATCCGATCCTCTATCCTATCCTATCCTGTATCCTATCCTATCCTCTATCAGATCCTCTATCGTATCCTATCATCTATCCTATCCTCTATCGTATCCTATCCTATCCTCTTTCCTATCCTATCCTCTATCCTATCCTATCCTCTATCCTATCCTCTATCGTTTACTCTATCATATCCTATCCTCTATTCTATCCTATCCTCTACGATATACTATCCTCTATCCTATCCTATCCTCTATCCTATTCTATCCTCTATCCGATCCTCTATCCAATCCTATCCTTTATCCTATCCTATCCTCTATCCTATCCTCTCCTCTATCCTATCCTATCCTATCCTCTATCCTATCCTATAGTCTATCCACTATCCTATCCTACCCTCTTTCCTATCCTATCATCTATCCTATCCTTCGCTCTATCCTATCCTATCCTCTATCCGATCCTATCCTCTATCCTATACTATCCTCTAACTTATCCTATCCTCTATCCTATCCAATTACCTATCCTATCCTCTATCCTATCCTTTCCTCTATCCTATCCTATCCTCTATCCGATCCTCTATCCTATCCTCTATCCTATCTTCTATCCTATCCTATCCTCTATCCTATCCTATCCTCTATCCTATCCTATCCTCTATCCTATCCTATCCTCTACCTTATCCTATCCTCTATCCTATCCAATTACCTATCCTATCCTCTATCCTGTACTTTCCTCTATCCTATCCTATCCTCTATCCTATCCTATCCTCTATCCGATCCTCTATCCTATCCTATCCTCTATCCTATCCTATCCTATCCTCTACCTTATCCTATACTCTATCCCATCCAATTACCTATCCTATCCTCTATCCTATCCAATTACCTATCCTATCCTCTATCCTATCCTATCCTCTATCCTATCCTATCCTCTATCCTATCCTATCCTCTATCCTATCCTATCCTCTATCCCATCCTATCCTCTATCCTTTCCTATCCTCTATCCTATCCTATCCTCTATCCTATCCTCTATCCTATCCTATCCTCTATCCTATCCTATTCTCTATCCTATCCTATCATCTATCCTATTCTATCCTCTATCCTATCCTATCCTCTATCCTATCCTATCCTTTATCCTATCCTATCCTCTATCCTATCCTATCCTCTATCCTATACTATCCTCTAACTTATCCTATCCTCTATCCTATCCAATTACCTATCCTATCCTCTATCCTATCCTTTCCTCTATCCTATCCTTTCCTCTATCCTATCCTATCCTCTATCCGATCCCCTATCCTATCCTCTATCCTATCCTCTATCCTATCCTATCCGATCCTCTATCCTATCCTCTATCCTATACTATCCTCTACCATATCCTATCCTCTATCCTATCCAATTACCTATCCTATCCTCGATCCTATCCTATCCTCCATCCTATCCTATCCTCTATCAGATCCTCTATCCTATACTAGCCTCTACCTTATCCTCTCCCCTATCCTATCCAATTACCTATCCGATCCTCTATCCTATCCTATCCTCTATCCGATCGTATCCTCTATCAGATCCTCTATCCTATCCTATCATCTATCCTATCCTCTATCGTATCCTATCCTATCCTCTTTCCTATCCTATCCTCTATCCTATCCTATCCTCTATCCTATCCTCTATACCATCCTCTATCCTATCCTATCCTCTATCCGATCCTCTATCCTATCCTATCCTCTATAATATCGTTTACTCTATCATATCCTATCCTCTATCCTATAATATCATCTATCCTATCCTATCCTCTATCCTATCCTGTCTTTTATCCTATCCTATCCTCTATCCTATCCTATCCTCTATCCTATACTATCCTCTAACTTATCCTATCATCTATCCTATCCAATTACCTATCCTATCCTCTAACCTATCCTTTCCTTTATCCTATCCTATCCTCTATCCGATCCTCTATCCTATCCTCTATCCTATCCTATCCGATCCTCTATCCTATCCTCTATCCTATACTATCCTCTACCTTATCCTATCCTCTATCCTATCCAATTACCTATCCTATCCTCGATCCTATCCTATCCTCCATCCTATCCTATCGTCTATCAGATCCTCTATCCTATACTAGCCTCTACCTTACCCTCTCCCCTATCCTATCCTATCATCTATCCTATCCTCTATCGTTTCCTATCCTATCCTCTTTCCTATCCTATCCTCTATCCTATCCTATCCTCTATCCTATCCTCTATACCATCCTCTATCCTATCCTATCCTCTATCCGATCCTCTATCCTATCCTATCCTCTATAATATCGTTTACTCTATCATATCCTATCCTCTATCCTATAATATCATCTATCCTATTCTATCCTCTATCCTTTCCTATCCTCTATCCTATCCTATCCTCTATCCTATCCTCTCCTCTATCCTATCCTATCCTCTATCCTATCCTATAGTCTATCCTCTATCCTATCCTACCCTCTTTCCTATCCTATCATCTATCCTATCCTATCTTCTATCCTATCCTTTCCTCTATCCTATCCTATCCTCTATCCTATCGTATCCTTTATCCTATCCTATCCTCTATTCTATCCTATCCTCTATCCTATACTATCCTCTATCCTATCCTATCCTCTATCCTATTCTATCCTCTATCCGATCCTCTATCCAATCCTATCCTTTATCCTATCCTATCCTCTATCCTACTCTATCCTCTATCCTATCCTATCCTCTATCCTATCCTATTCTCTATCCTATCCTATCATCTATCCTATTCTATCCTCTATCCTATCCTATCCTCTATCCTATACTATCCTCTAACTTATCCTATCCTCTATCCTATCCAATTACCTATCCTATCCTCTATCCTATCCTTTCCTCTATCCTATCCTATCCTCTATCCGATCCTCTATCCTATCCTCTATCCTATCCTCTATCCTATCCTATCCGATCCTCTATCCTATCCTCTATCCTATACTATCCTCTACCATATCCTATCCTCTATCCTATCCAATTACCTATCCTATCCTCGATCCTATCCTATCCTCTATCAGATCCTCTATCCTATACTAGCCTCTACCTTATCCTCTCCCCTATCCTATCCAATTACCTATCCGATCCTCTATCCTATCCTATCCTCTATCCGATCGTATCCTCTATCAGATCCTCTATCGTATCCTATCATCTATCCTATCCTCTATCGTATCCTATCCTATCCTCTTTCCTATCCTATCCTCTATCCTATCCTATCCTCTATACCATCCTCTACCCTATCCTATCCTCTATCCGATCCTCTATCTTATCCTATCCTCTATAATATCGTTTACTCTATCACATCCTATCCTCTATCCTATAATATCATCTATCCTATCCTATCCTCTATCCTATCCTATCTTTTAGCCTATCCTATCCTCTATCCTATCCTATCCTCTATCCGATACTATCCTCTAACTTATCCTATCCTCTATCCTATCCAATTACCTATCCTATCCTCTAACCTATCCTTTCCTCTATCCTATCCTATCCTCTCTCCGATCCTCTATCCTATCCTCTATCCTATCCTATCCGGTCCTCTATCCTATCCTCTATCCTATCCAATTACCTATCCTATCCTCGATCCTATCCTATCCTCCATCCTATCCTATCCTCTATCAGATCCTCTATCCTATACTAGCCTCTACCTTATCCTCTCCCCTATCCTATCCAATTACCTATCCGATCCTCTATCCTATCCTATCCTCTATCCGATCGTATCCTCTATCAGATCCTCTATCCTATCCTATCATCTATCCTATCCTCTATCGTATCCTATCCTATCCTCTTTCCTATCCTATCCTCTATCCTATCCTATCCTCTATCCTATCCTCTATACCATCCTCTATCCTATCCTATCCTCTATCCGATCCTCTATCCTATCCTATCCTCTATAATATCGTTTACTCTATCATATCCTCTCCTCTATCCTATCCTATCCTCTATCCTATCCTATAGTCTATCCTCTATCCTATCCTACCCTCTTCCCTATCCTATCATCTATCCTATCCTATCTTCTATCCTATCCTATCCTTTATCCTATCCTATCCTCTATTCTATCCTATCCTCTACCCATACTATCCTCTATCCAATCCTATCCTCTATCCTATTCTATCCTCTATCCGATCCTCTTTCCAATCCTATCCTTTATCCTATCCTATCCTCTATCCTACTCTATCCTCTATCCTATCCTATCCTCTATCCTATCCTATCCTCTATCCGATCCTCTATCCTATCCTATCCTCTATCCGATCCTCTATCCTATCCTATCCTCTATCCTATCCTATCCTCTATCCTATCCTATCCTTTATCCTATCCTATCCTCTATCCTATCCTATCCTCTATCCTATCCTATTATATCCTATCCTCTATCCTATCCTATCCTCTCTCCTATTCTATCCTCTATCCGATCCTCTATCCAATCCTATCCTTTATCCTATCCTATCCTCTATCCTACTCTATCCTCTATCCTATCCTATCCTCTATCCTATCCTATCCTCTATCCGATCCTCTATCCTATCCTATCCTCTATCCGATCCTCTATCCTATCCTATCCTCTATCCTATCCTATCCTCTATCCTATCCTGTCCTTTATCCTATCCTATCCTTTATCCTATCCTATCCTATCCTCTATCCTATACTATCCTCTACCTTATCTTATCCTCTATCCTATCCAATTACCTATCCTATCCTCTATCCTATCCTTTCCTCTATCCTATCCTATCCTCTATCCGATCCTCTATCCTATCCTCTATCCTATCCTATCCTCTATCCTATCCTATCCTATCCTCTACCTTATCCTATACTCTATCCTATCCAATTACCTATCCTATCCAATTACCTATCCTATCCTCTATCCTATCCTATCCTCTATCCTATCCTCTATCCTATCCTATCCTCCATCCTATCCTATCCTCTATCCTATCCTATCCTCTATCCTATCCTATCCTCTATCCCATCCTATCCTCTATCCTTTCCTATCCTCTATCCTATCCTATCCTCTATCCTATCCTCTATCCTATCCTCTATCCTATCCTATCCTCTATCCTATCCTATTCTCTATCCTATCCTATCATCTATCCTATTCTATCCTCTATCCTATCCTATCCTCTATCCTATCCTATCCTTTATCCTATCCTATCCTCTATCCTATCCTACCCTCTATCCTATACTATCCTCTAACTTATCCTACCCTCTATCCTATCCAATTACCTATCCTATCCTCTATCCTATCCTTTCCTCTATCCTATCCTATCCTCTATCCGATCCTCTATCGTATCCTCTATCCTATCCTCTATCCTATCCTATCCGATCCTCTATCCTATCCTCTATCCTATACTATCCTCTACCATATCCTATCCTCTATCCTATCCAATTACCTATCCTATCCTCGATCCTATCCTATCCTCCATCCTATCCTATCCTCTATCAGATCCTCTATCCTATACTAGCCTCTACCTTATCCTCTCCCCTATCCTATCCAATTACCTATCCGATCCTCTATCCTATCCTATCCTCTATCCGATCGTATCCTCTTTCAGATCCTCTATCCTATCCTATCATCTATCCTATCCTCTATCGTATCCTATCCTATCCTCTTTCCTATCCTATCCTCTATCCTATCCTATCCTCTATCCTGTCCTCTATACCATCCTCTATCCTATCCTATCCTCTATCCGATCCTCTATCCTATCCTATCCTCTATATTATCGTTTACTCTATCATATCCTATTCTCTATCCTATCCTATCATCTATCCTATTCTATCCTCTATCCTATCCTATCCTCTATCCTATCCTATCCTTTATCCTATCCTATCCTCTATCCTATCCTATCCTCTATCCTATACTATCCTCAAACTTATCCTATCCTCTAACCTATCCAATTACCTATCCAATCCTCTATCCTATCCTTTCCTCTATCCTATCCTATCCTCTATCCGATCCTCTATCGTATCCTCTATCCTATCCTCTATCCTATCCTATCCGATCCTCTATCCTATCCTCTATCCTATACTATCCTCTACCATATCCTCTCCTCTATCCTATCCAATTACCTATCCTATCCTCGATCCTATCCTATCCTCCATCCTATCCTATCCTCTATCCGATCCTCTATCCTATCCTCTATCCTATCTTATCCTCTATCCTATCCTATCCTATCCTCTACCTTATCCTATACTCTATCCTATCCAATTACCTATCCTATCCTCTATCCTATCCTATCCTCTATCCTATCCTCTATCCTATCCTCTATCCTATCCTATCCTCCATCCTATCCTATCCTCTATCCTATCCTATCCTCTATCCTATCCTATCCTCTATCCCATCCTATCCTCTATCCTTTCCTATCCTCTATCCTATCCTATCCTCTATCCTATCCTCTATCCTATCCTATCCTCTATCCTATCCTATTCTCTATCCTATCCTATCATCTATCCTATTCTATCCTCTATCCTATCCTATCCTCTATCCTATCCTATCCTCTATCCTATCCTATCTTCTATCCTATCCTATCCGATCCTCTATCCTATCCTCTATCCTATACTATCCTCTACCTTATCCTATCCTCTATCCTATTCAATTACTTATCCTATCCTCTATCCTATCCTATCCTCTATCCTATCCTATCCTCTATCCGATCCTCTATCCTATCCTATCCTGTATCCTATCCTATCCTCTATCAGATCCTCTATCGTATCCTATCATCTATCCTATCCTCTATCGTATCCTATCCTATCCTCTTTCCTATCCTATCCTCTATCCTATCCTATCCTCTATCCTATCCTCTATACCATCCTCTATCCTATCCTATCCTCTATCCGATCCTCTATCCTATCCTATCCTCTATAATATCGTTTACTCTATCATATCCTATCCTCTATTCTATCCTATCCTCTACGATATACTATCCTCTATCCTATCCTATCCTCTATCCTATTCTATCCTCTATCCGATCCTCTATCCAATCCTATCCTTTATCCTATCCTATCCTCTATCCTATCCTCTCCTCTATCCTATCCTATCCTATCCTCTATCCTATCCTATAGTCTATCCTCTATCCTATCCTACCCTCTTTCCTATCCTATCATCTATCCTATCCTATCTTCTATCCTATCCTTTGCTCTATCCTATCCTATCCTCTATCCGATCCTATCCTCTATCCTATACTATCCTCTAACTTATCCTATCCTCTATCCTATCCAATTACCTATCCTATCCTCTATCCTATCCTTTCCTCTATCCTATCCTATCCTCTATCCGATCCTCTATCCTATCCTCTATCCTATCTTCTATCCTATCCTATCCTCTATCCTATCCTATCCTCTATCCTATCCTATCCTCTATCCTATCCTATCCTCTACCTTATCCTATCCTCTATCCTATCCAATTACCTATCCTATCCTCTATCCTATACTTTCCTCTATCCTATCCTATCCTCTATCCTATCCTATCCTCTATCCGATCCTCTATCCTATCCTATCCTCTATCCTATCCTATCCTATCCTCTACCTTATCCTATACTCTATCCCATCCAATTACCTATCCTATCCTCTATCCTATCCAATTACCTATCCTATCCTCTATCCTATCCTATCCTCTATCCTATCCTATCCTCTATCCTATCCTATCCTCTATCCTATCCTATCCTCTATCCCATCCTATCCTCTATCCTTTCCTATCCTCTATCCTATCCTATCCTCTATCCTATCCTCTATCCTATCCTATCCTCTATCCTATCCTATTCTCTATCCTATCCTATCATCTATCCTATTCTATCCTCTATCCTATCCTATCCTCTATCCTATCCTATCCTTTATCCTATCCTATCCTCTATCCTATCCTATCCTCTATCCTATACTATCCTCTAACTTATCCTATCCTCTATCCTATCCAATTACCTATCCTATCCTCTATCCTATCCTTTCCTCTATCCTATCCTTTCCTCTATCCTATCCTATCCTCTATCCGATCCCCTATCCTATCCTCTATCCTATCCTCTATCCTATCCTATCCGATCCTCTATCCTATCCTCTATCCTATACTATCCTCTACCATATCCTATCCTCTATCCTATCCAATTACCTATCCTATCCTCGATCCTATCCTATCCTCCATCCTATCCTATCCTCTATCAGATCCTCTATCCTATACTAGCCTCTACCTTATCCTCTCCCCTATCCTATCCAATTACCTATCCGATCCTCTATCCTATCCTATCCTCTATCCGATCGTATCCTCTATCAGATCCTCTATCCTATCCTATCATCTATCCTATCCTCTATCGTATCCTATCCTATCCTCTTTCCTATCCTATCCTCTATCCTATCCTATCCTCTATCCTATCCTCTATACCATCCTCTATCCTATCCTATCCTCTATCCGATCCTCTATCCTATCCTATCCTCTATAATATCGTTTACTCTATCACATCCTATCCTCTATCCTATAATATCATCTATCCTATCCTATCCTCTATCCTATCCTATCTTTTAGCCTATCCTATCCTCTATCCTATCCTATCCTCTATCCTATACTATCCTCTAACTTATCCTATCCTCTATCCTATCCAATTACCTATCCTATCCTCTAACCTATCCTTTCCTCTATCCTATCCTATCCTCTCTCCGATCCTCTATCCTATCCTCTATCCTATCCTATCCGGTCCTCTATCCTATCCTCTATCCTATCCAATTACCTATCCTATCCTCGATCCTATCCTATCCTCCATCCTATCCTATCCTCTATCAGATCCTCTATCCTATACTAGCCTCTACCTTATCCTCTCCCCTATCCTATCCAATTACCTATCCGATCCTCTATCCTATCCTATCCTCTATCCGATCGTATCCTCTATCAGATCCTCTATCCTATCCTATCATCTATCCTATCCTCTATCGTATCCTATCCTATCCTCTTTCCTATCCTATCCTCTATCCTATCCTATCCTCTATCCTATCCTCTATACCATCCTCTATCCTATCCTATCCTCTATCCGATCCTCTATCCTATCCTATCCTCTATAATATCGTTTACTCTATCATATCCTCTCCTCTATCCTATCCTATCCTCTATCCTATCCTATAGTCTATCCTCTATCCTACCCTACCCTCTTCCCTATCCTATCATCTATCCTATCCTATCTTCTATCCTATCCTATCCTTTATCCTATCCTATCCTCTATTCTATCCTATCCTCTACCCATACTATCCTCTATCCTATCCTATCCTCTATCCTATTCTATCCTCTATCCGATCCTCTTTCCAATCCTATCCTTTATCCTATCCTATCCTCTATCCTACTCTATCCTCTATCCTATCCTATCCTCTATCCTATCCTATCCTCTATCCGATCCTCTATCCTATCCTATCCTCTATCCGATCCTCTATCCTATCCTATCCTCTATCCTATCCTATCCTCTATCCTATCCTATCCTTTATCCTATCCTATCCTCTATCCTATCCTATCCTCTATCCTATCCTATTATATCCTATCCTCTATCCTATCCTATCCTCTCTCCTATTCTATCCTCTATCCGATCCTCTATCCAATCCTATCCTTTATCCTATCCTATCCTCTATCCTACTCTATCCTCTATCCTATCCTATCCTCTATCCTATCCTATCCTCTATCCGATCCTCTATCCTATCCTATCCTCTATCCGATCCTCTATCCTATCCTATCCTCTATCCTATCCTATCCTCTATCCTATCCTGTCCTTTATCCTATCCTATCCTTTATCCTATCCTATCCTCTATCCTATACTATCCTCTACCTTATCTTATCCTCTATCCTATCCAATTACCTATCCTATCCTCTATCCTATCCTTTCCTCTATCCTATCCTATCCTCTATCCGATCCTCTATCCTATCCTCTATCCTATCCTATCCTCTATCCTATCCTATCCTATCCTCTACCTTATCCTATACTCTATCCTATCCAATTACCTATCCTATCCAATTACCTATCCTATCCTCTATCCTATCCTATCCTCTATCCTATCCTCTATCCTATCCTATCCTCCATCCTATCCTATCCTCTATCCTATCCTATCCTCTATCCTATCCTGTCCTCTATACCATCCTCTATCCTATCCTATCCTCTATCCGATCCTCTATCCTATCCTATCCTCTATATTATCGTTTACTCTATCATATCCTATTCTCTATCCTATCCTATCATCTATCCTATTCTATCCTCTATCCTATCCTATCCTCTATCCTATCCTATCCTTTATCCTATCCTATCCTCTATCCTATCCTATCCTCTATCCTATACTATCCTCAAACTTATCCTATCCTCTAACCTATCCAATTACCTATCCAATCCTCTATCCTATCCTTTCCTCTATCCTATCCTATCCTCTATCCGATCCTCTATCGTATCCTCTATCCTATCCTCTATCCTATCCTATCCGATCCTCTATCCTATCCTCTATCCTATACTATCCTCTACCATATCCTATCCTCTATCCTATCCAATTACCTATCCTATCCTCGATCCTATCCTATCCTCCATCCTATCCTATCCTCTATCCGATCCTCTATCCTATCCTCTATCCTATCTTATCCTCTATCCTATCCTATCCTATCCTCTACCTTATCCTATACTCTATCCTATCCAATTACCTATCCTATCCTCTATCTTATCCTATCCTCTATCCTATCCTCTATCCTATCCTCTATCCTATCCTATCCTCCATCCTATCCTATCCTCTATCCTATCCTATCCTCTATCCTATCCTATCCTCTATCCCATCATATCCTCTATCCTTTCCTATCCTCTATCCTATCCTATCCTCTATCCTATCCTCTATCCTATCCTATCCTCTATCCTATCCTATTCTCTATCCTATCCTATCATCTATCCTATTCTATCCTCTATCCTATCCTATCCTCTATCCTATCCTATCCTTTATCCTATCCTATCCTCTATCCTATCCTATCCTCTATCCTATACTATCCTCCAACTTATCCTATCCTCTATCCTATCCAATTACCTATCCTATCCTCTATCCTATCCTTTCCTCTATCCTATCCTATCCTCTATCCGATCCTCTATCGTATCCTCTATCCTATCCTCTATCCTATCCTATCCGATCCTCTATCCTATCCTCTATCCTATACTATCCTCTACCATATCCTATCCTCTATCCTATCCAATTACCTATCCTATACTCGATCCTATCCTATCCTCCATCCTATCCTATCCTCTATCAGATCCTCTATCCTATACTAGCCTCTACCTTATCCTCTCCCCTATCCTATCCAATAACCTATCCGATAATCTATCCTATCCTATCCTCTATCGGATCGTATCCTCTATCCGATCCTCTATCCTATCCTATCCTCTATCCGATCCTCTATCCTATCCTATCCTCTATCATATCCTATCCTGTATCCTATCCCATCCTCTATCCTATCCTATCCTCTATCCTATCCTATCCGCTATCCTATCCTCTATCCTATCCTCTATCCTATCCTACCCTCTATCCTATCCTATCCTCTTTCCTATCCTATCCTCTATCCTATCCTATCCTCTATCCTATTATATCCTCTATCCTACCCTATCCTCTACCTTATCCTATACTCTATCCTATCCAATTACCTATCCTATCCTCTATCCTATCCTCTATCCTATCCTATCCTCTAACCTATCCTATCCTCTATCCTATCCTATCCTCTATCCTATCCTATCCTCTATCCTATTATATCCTCTATCCTATCCTATCCTCTACCTTATCCTATACTCTATCCTATCCAATTACCTATCCTATCCTCTATCCTATCCTCTATCCTATCCTATCCTCTAACCTATCCTATCCTCTATCGTATCCTATCCTCTATCCTATCCTATCCTTTATCCTATCCTATCCTCTATCCTATCCTATCCTCTATCCTATACTATCCTCTACCTTATCCTATCCTCTATCCTATCCAATTACCTATCCTATCCTCTATCGTATCCTATCCTCTATCCTATCCTATCCTCTATCCTATTCTATCCTCTATCCTATCCTCTCCTCTATCCTATCCTCTATCCTATCCTATCCTCTATCCTATCCTATTACCTATCCTATCCTCTATCCTATCCTATCCTCTATCCTATCCTATCCTCTATCCTATCCTCTATCCTATCCTCTATCCTATCCTCTATCCTATCCTATCCTCTATCCTATCCTATCCTCTATCCTATCCTATCCTCTATCCTATCCTATCCTCTACCCCATCCTATCCTCTATCCTTTCCTATCCTCTATCCTATCCTATCCTCTATCCTATCCTCTATCCTATCCTCTATCCTATCCTATCCTCTATCCTATCCTATTCTCTATCCTATCCTATCATCTATCCTATTCTATCCTCTATCCTATCCTATCCTCTATCCTATCCTCTATCCTATCCTATCCTCTACCTTATCCTATCCTCTATCCTATCCAATTACCTATCCTATCCTCTATCCTATCCTTTCCTCTATCCTATCCTATCCTCTATCCGATCCTCTATCCTATCCTCTATCCTATGCTCTATCCTATCCTATCCTCTATCCTATCCTATCCTCTATCCTATCCTATCCTCTATCCTATCCTATCCTCTATCCTATCTATCCTCTATCCTATCCTATCCTCTATCCTATCCTATCCTCTATCCTATCCTATCCTCTATCCTATCCTATCCTCTATCCTATCCTCTATCCTATCCTATCCTCTATCCTATAATATCCTCTATCCTATCCTATCCTCTATCCTATCCTATCCTATCCTCTATCCTATCCTATCCTCTATCCTATCCTATCCTCTATCCTATCCTCTCCTCTATCCTATCCTATCCTCTATCCTATCCTATACTCTATCCTCTATCCTATCCTATCCTCTATCCTATCCTATCCTATCCTCTATCCTATCCTCTATCCTATCCTCTATCCTATCCTCTATCCTATCCTATCCTCTATCCTATCCTATCCTCTATCCTATCCTATCCTCTATCCTATCCTATCCTCTATCGTATCCTCTATCCTATCCTATCCTCTACCTTATCCTATCCTCTATCCTATCCAATTAATTATCCTATCCTCTATCCTATCCTTTCCTCTATCCTATCCTATCCTCTATCCGATCCTCTATCCTATCCTCTATCCTATGCTCTATCCTATCCTATCCTCTATCCTATCCTATCCTCTATCCTATCCTATCCTCTATCCTTTCCTATCCTCTATCCTATCCTATCCTCTATCCTATCCTGTATCCTATCCTATCCTATTCTCTATCCTATCCTATCATCTATCCTATTCTATCCTCTATCCTATCCTATCCTCTATCCTATCCTATCCTTTATCCTATCCTATCCTCTATCCTATCCTATCCTCTATCCCATACTATCCTCTACCTTATCCTATCCTCTATCCTATCCAATTACCTATCCTATCCTCTATCCTATCCTATCCTCTATCCTATCCTTTCCTATCCTCTATCCTATCTTATCCGTTATCCTATCCTATCCTCTATCCTATCCTTTCCTATCCTCTATCCTATCTTATCCGTTATCCTATCCTATCCTCTATTCTATCCTATCCTCTATCCTATACTATCCTCTATCCTATCCTATCCTCTATCCTATCCTATCCTCTATCCGATCCTCTATCCTATCCTATCCTCTATCCAATCCTATCCTCTATCCTATCTATCCTCTATCCTATCCTATCCTCTATCCTATCCTATCCTCTATCCTATCCTATCCTCTATCCTATCCTATCCTCTATCCTATCCTCTATCCTATCCTATCCTCTATCCTATAATATCCTCTATCCTATCCTATCCTCTATCCTATCCTATCCTATCCTCTATCCTATCCTATCCTCTATCCTATCCTATCCTCTATCCTATCCTCTCCTCTATCCTATCCTATCCTCTATCCTATCCTATACTCTATCCTCTATCCTATCCTATCCTCTATCCTATCCTATCCTATCCTCTATCCTATCCTCTATCCTATCCTCTATCCTATCCTGTATCCTATCCTATCCTCTATCCTATCCTATCCTCTATCCTATCCTATCCTCTATCCTATCCTATCCTCTATCGTATCCTATTCTATCCTCTATCCTATACTATCCTATCCTCTATCCTATCCTATCCTCTATCCTATCCTATCCTCTATCCTATCCTCTCCTCTATCCTATCCTATCCTCTATCCTATCCTATACTCTATCCTCTATCCTATCCTATCATCTATCCTATCCTATCCTCTATCCCATCCTATCCTCTATCCTTTCCTATCCTCTATCCTATCCTATCCTCTATCCTATCCTCTATCCTATCCTATCCTCTATCCTATCCTATTCTCTATCCTATCCTATCATCTATCCTATTCTATCCTCTATCCTATCCTATCCTCTATCCTATCCTCTATCCTATCCTCTATCCTATCCTATCCTCTACCTTATCCTATCCTCTATCCTATCCAATTACCTATCCTATCCTCTATCCTATCCTTTCCTCTGTCCTATCCTATCCTCTATCCGATCCTCTACCCTATCCTCTATCCTATCCTATCCGATCCTCTATCCTATCCTCTATCCTATACTATCCTCTACCTTATCCTATCCTCTATCCTATCCTATCCTCTATCCCATTCTATCCTCTATCCTTTCCTATCCTCTATCCTATCCTATCCTCTATCCTATCCTATTCTCTATCCTATCCTATCATCTATCCTATTCTATCCTCTATCCTATCCTATCCTCTATCCTATCCTCTATCCTATCCTATCCTCTACCTTATCCTATCCTCTATCCTATCCAATTACCTATCCTATCCTCTATCCTATCCTTTCCTCTGTCCTATCCTATCCTCTATCCGATCCTCTACCCTATCCTCTATCCTATCCTCTATCCTATCCTATCCGATCCTCTATCCTATCCTCTATCCTATACTATCCTCTACCTTATCCTATCCTCTATCCTATCCTATCCTCTATCCCATCCTATCCTCTATCCTTTCCTATCCTCTATCCTATCCTATCCTCTATCCTATCCTATTCTCTATCCTATCCTATCATCTATCCTATTCTATCCTCTATCCTATCCTATCCTCTATCCTATCCTCTATCCTATCCTATCCTCTACCTTATCCTATCCTCTATCCTATCCAATTACCTATCCTATCCTCTATCCTATCCTTTCCTCTATCCTATCCTATCCTCTATCCGATCCTCTATCCGATCCTCTATCCTATCCTCTATCCTATCCTCTATCCTATCCTATCCTCTATCCTATCCTATCCTCTATCCTATCCTATCCTCTATCCTATCCTATCCTCTATCCCATCCTATCCTCTATCCTTTCCTATCCTCTATCCTATCCTATCCTCTATCCTATCCTGTATCCTATCCTATCCTATTCTCTATCCTATCCTATCATCTATCCTATTCTATCCTCTATCCTATCCTATCCTCTATCCTATCCTATCCTTTATCCTATCCTATCCTCTATCCTATCCTATCCTCTATCCTATACTATCCTCTACCTTATCCTATCCTCTATCCTATCCAATTACCTATCCTATCCTCTATCCTATCCTTTCCTCTATCCTATCCTATCCTCTATCCGATCCTCTATCCTATCCTCTATCCTATCCTATCCTCTATCCTATCCTTTCCTATCCTCTATCCTATCCTATCCGTTATCCTATCCTATCCTCTATTCTATCCTATCCTCTATCCTATACTATCCTCTATCCTATCCTCTATCCTATCCTATCCTCTATCCTATCCTATCCTCTATCCGATCCTCTATCCTATCCTATCCTCTATCCAATCCTATCCTCTATCCTATCTATCCTCTATCCTATCCTATCCTCTATCCTATCCTATCCTCTATCCTATCCTATCCTCTATCCTATCCTCTATCCTATAATATCCTCTATCCTATCCTATCCTCTATCCTATCCTATCCTATCCTCTATCCTATCCTATCCTCTATCCTATCCTATCCTCTATCCTATCCTCTCCTCTATCCTATCCTATCCTCTATCCTATCCTATACTCTATCCTCTATTATATCCTTTCCTCTATCCTATCCTATCCTATCCTCTATCCTATCCTCTATCCTATCCTCTATCCTATCCTCTATCCTATCCTCTATCCTATCCTTTCCTCTATCCTATCCTATCCTCTATCCGATCCTCTATCCTATCCTCTATCCTATCCTATCCTCTATCCTATCCTTTCCTATCCTCTATCCTATCCTATCCGTTATCCTATCCTATCCTCTATTCTATCCTATCCTCTATCCTATACTATCCTCTATCCTATCCTATCCTCTATCCTATCCTATCCTATCCTCTATCCTATCCTCTATCCTATCCTCTATCCTATCCTCTATCCTATCCTTTCCTCTATCCTATCCTATCCTCTATCCGATCCTCTATCCTATCCTCTATCCTATCCTATCCTCTATCCTATCCTTTCCTATCCTCTATCCTATCCTATCCGTTATCCTATCCTATCCTCTATTCTATCCTATCCTCTATTCTATACTATCCTCTATCCTATCCTATCCTCTATCCTATCCTATCCTCTATCCGATCCTCTATCCTATCCTATCCTCTATCCAATCCTATCCTCTATCCTATCTATCCTCTATCCTATCCTATCCTCTATCCTATCCTATCCTCTATCCTATCCTATCCTCTATCCTATCCTCTATCCTATCCTATCCTCTATCCTATCCTATCCTCTATCCTATCCTATCCTCTATCCTATCCTATCCTCTATCCTATAATATCCTCTATCCTATCCTATCCTCTATCCTATCCTATCCTCTATCCTATCCTATCATCTATCCTATCCTCTATCGTATCCTATCCTATCCTCTTCCCTGTCCTATCCTCTATCCTATCCTATCCTCTATCCTATCCTCTTTACCATCCTCTATCCTATCCTATCCTCTATCCGATCCTCTCTCCTATCCTATCCTCTATAATATCGTTTACTCTATCATATCCTATCCTCTATCCTATAATATCATCTATCCTATCCTATCCTCTATCCTATCCTCTCCTCTATCCTATCCTATCCTCTATCCTATCCTATCCTCTATCCTATCCTCTATCCTATCCTTGCCTATCCTCTATCCTATCCTATCCTATCCTATCCTGTATCCTATCCTATCCTCTATTCTATCCTATCCTCTATCCTATACTATCCTCTATCCTATCCTATCCTCTATCCTATCCTATCCTCTATCCGATCCTCTATCCAATCCTATCCTTTATCCTATCCTATCCTCTATCCAGCTCTATCCTCTATCCTATCCTATCCTCTATCCTATCCTATCCTCTGTCCGACCCTCTATCCTATCCTATCCTCTATCCTATCCTATCCTTTATCCTATCCTATCCTCTATCCAATCCTATCCTCTATCCTATACTATCCTCTACCTTATCCTATCCTCTATCCTATCCAATCACCTATCCTATCCTCTATCCTATCCTTTCCTCTATCCTATCCTATCCTCTATCCGATCCTCTATCCTATCCTCTATCATATCCTATCCTCTATCCTATCCTATCCTATCCTCTATCCTATCCTATCCGTTATCCTATCCCATCCTCTATTCTATCCATATCCTCTATCCTATACTATCCTCTATCCTATCCTATCCTCTATCCTATCCTCTATGCTATCCTATCCTCTATCCGATCCTCTATCCTATCCTATCCTCTATCCAATCCTATCCTCTATCCTATCTATCCTCTATCCTATCCTATCCTCTATCCTATCCTATCCTCTATCCTATCCTCTATCCTATCCTATCCTCTATCCTATCCTATCCTCTATCCTATCCTATCCTCTATCCTATCCTATCCTCTATCCTATCCTATACTCTATCCTCTATCCTATCCTATCCTCTATCCTATCCTATCCTATCCTATCCTCTATCCTATCCTCTATCCTATCCTATCCTCTATCCTATCCTATCCTCTATCCTATCCTTTCCTCTATCGTATCCTATTCTATCCTCTATCCTATCCTATCCTATCCTCTATCCTATCCTATCCTCTATCCTATCCTATCCTCTATCCTATCCTCTCCTCTATCCTATCCTATCCTCTATCCTATCCTATACGCTATCCTCTATCCTATCCTACCCTCTTTCCTATCCTATCATCTATCCTATCCTATCTTCTATCCTATCCTTTCCTCTATCCTATCCTATCCTCTATCCTATCCTATCCTCTATCCGATCCTCTATCCTATCCTATCCTGTATCCTATCCTCTATCCTATCCTATCCTATCCTATATCCTATCCTATCCTATCCTCTATCCTATCCTATCCTTTATCCTATCCTATCCTCTATCCTACTCTATCCTCTATCCTATCCTATCCTCTATCCTATCCTATCCTCTATCCGATCCTCTATCCTATCCTATCCTCTATCCGATCCTATCCTTTATCCTATCCTATCCTCTATCCTATCCTATCCTCTATCCTATACTATCCTCTACCATATCCTATCCTCTATCCTATCCAATTACCTATCCTATCCTCTATCCTATCCTTTCCTCTATCCTATCCTATCCTCTATCCGATCCTCTATCCTATCCTCTATCCTATCCTATCCTCTATCCAATCCTTTCCTATCCTCTATCCTATCCTATCCGTTATCCTATCCTATCCTCTATTCTATCCTATCCTCTATCCTATACTATCCTCTATCCTATCCTATCCTCTATCCTATCCTATCCTCTATCCGATCCTCTATCCTATCCTATCCTCTATCCAATCCTATCCTCTATCCTATCTATCCTCTATCCTATCCTATCCTCTATCCTATCCTATCCTCTATCCTATCCTATCCTCTATCCTATCCTATCCTCTATCCTATCCTTTCCTATCCTCTATCCTATCCTATCCGTTATCCTATCCTATCCTCTATTCTATCCTATCCTCTATCCTATACTATCCTCTATCCTATCCTATCCTCTATCCTATCCTATCCTCTATCCGATCCTCTATCCTATCCTATCCTCTATCCAATCCTATCCTCTATCCTATCTATCCTCTATCCTATCCTATCCTCTATCCTATCCTATCCTCTATCCTATCCTATCCTCTATCCTATCCTCTATCCTATAATATCCTCTATCCTATCCTATCCTCTATCCTATCCTATCCTATCCTCTATCCTATCCTATCCTCTATCCTATCCTATCCTCTATCCTATCCTCTCCTCTATCCTATCCTATCCTCTATCCTATCCTATACTCTATCCTCTATCCTATCCTTTCCTCTATCCTATCCTATCCTATCCTCTATCCTATCCTCTATCCTATCCTCTATCCTATCCTCTATCCTATCCTCTATCCTATCCTTTCCTCTATCCTATCCTATCCTCTATCCGATCCTCTATCCTATCCTCTATCCTATCCTATCCTCTATCCTATCCTTTCCTATCCTCTATCCTATCCTATCCGTTATCCTATCCTATCCTCTATTCTATCCTATCCTCTATCCTATACTATCCTCTATCCTATCCTATCCTCTATCCTATCCTATCCTCTATCCGATCCTCTATCCTATCCTATCCTCTATCCAATCCTATCCTCTATCCTATCTATCCTCTATCCTATCCTATCCTCTATCCTATCCTATCCTCTATCCTATCCTATCCTCTATCCTATCCTATCCTCTATCCTATCCTCTATCCTATCCTATCCTCTATCCTATCCTATCCTCTATCCTATCCTCTATCCTATCCTATCCTCTATCCTATCCTCTATCCTATCCTATCCTCTATCCTATAATATCCTCCATCCTATCCTATCCTCTATCCTATCCTATCCTCTATCCTATCCTATCATCTATCCTATCCTCTATCGTATCCTATCCTATCCTCTTTCCTGTCCTATCCTCTATCCTATCCTATCCTCTATCCTATCCTCTTTACCATCCTCTATCCTATCCTATCCTCTATCCGATCCTCTCTCCTATCCTATCCTCTATAATATCGTTTACTCTATCATATCCTATCCTCTATCCTATAATATCATCTATCCTATCCTATCCTCTATCCTATCCTCTCCTCTATCCTATCCTATCCTCTATCCTATCCTATCCTCTATCCTATCCTCTATCCTATCCTTTCCTATCCTCTATCCTATCCTATCCTATCCTATCCTCTATCCTATCCTATCCTCTATCCTATCCTATCCTCTATCCTATCCTCTCCTCTATCCTATCCTATCCTCTATCCTATCCTATACGCTATCCTCTATCCTATCCTACCCTCTTTCCTATCCTATCATCTATCCTATCCTATCTTCTATCCTATCCTTTCCTCTATCCTATCCTATCCTCTATCCTATCCTATCCTCTATCCGATCCTCTATCCTATCCTATCCTGTATCCTATCCTCTATCCTATCCTATCCTATCCTATATCCTATCCTATCCTATCCTCTATCCTATCCTATCCTTTATCCTATCCTATCCTCTATCCGATCCTCTATCCTATCCTATCCTCTATCCGATCCTATCCTTTATCCTATCCTATCCTCTATCCTATCCTTTCCTATCCTCTATCCTATCCTATCCGTTATCCTATCCTATCCTCTATTCTATCCTATCCTCTATCCTATACTATCCTCTATCCTATCCTATCCTCTATCCTATCCTATCCTATCCTCTATCCTATCCTCTATCCTATCCTCTATCCTATCCTCTATCCTATCCTTTCCTCTATCCTATCCTATCCTCTATCCGATCCTCTATCCTATCCTCTATCCTATCCTATCCTCTATCCTATCCTTTCCTATCCTCTATCCTATCCTATCCGTTATCCTATCCTATCCTCTATTCTATCCTATCCTCTATCCTATCCTATCCTCTATCCAATCCTATCCTCTATCCTATCTATCCTCTATCCTATCCTATCCTCTATCCTATCCTATCCTCTATCCTATCCTATCCTCTATCCTATCCTTTCCTATCCTCTATCCTATCCTATCCGTTATCCTATCCTATCCTCTATTCTATCCTATCCTCTATCCTATACTATCCTCTATCCTATCCTATCCTCTATCCTATCCTATCCTCTATCCGATCCTCTATCCTATCCTATCCTCTATCCAATCCTATCCTCTATCCTATCTATCCTCTATCCTATCCTATCCTCTATCCTATCCTATCCTCTATCCTATCCTATCCTCTATCCTATCCTCTATCCTATAATATCCTCTATCCTATCCTATCCTCTATCCTATCCTATCCTATCCTCTATCCTATCCTATCCTCTATCCTATCCTATCCTCTATCCTATCCTCTCCTCTATCCTATCCTATCCTCTATCCTATCCTATACTCTATCCTCTATCCTATCCTTTCCTCTATCCTATCCTATCCTATCCTCTATCCTATCCTCTATCCTATCCTCTATCCTATCCTCTATCCTATCCTCTATCCTATCCTTTCCTCTATCCTATCCTATCCTCTATCCGATCCTCTATCCTATCCTCTATCCTATCCTATCCTCTATCCTATCCTTTCCTATCCTCTATCCTATCCTATCCGTTATCCTATCCTATCCTCTATTCTATCCTATCCTCTATCCTATACTATCCTCTATCCTATCCTATCCTCTATCCTATCCTATCCTCTATCCGATCCTCTATCCTATCCTATCCTCTATCCAATCCTATCCTCTATCCTATCTATCCTCTATCCTATCCTATCCTCTATCCTATCCTATCCTCTATCCTATCCTATCCTCTATCCTATCCTATCCTCTATCCTATCCTCTATCCTATCCTATCCTCTATCCTATCCTATCCTCTATCCTATCCTCTATCCTATCCTATCCTCTATCCTATCCTCTATCCTATCCTATCCTCTATCCTATAATATCCTCTATCCTATCCTATCCTCTATCCTATCCTATCCTCTATCCTATCCTATCATCTATCCTATCCTCTATCGTATCCTATCCTATCCTCTTTCCTGTCCTATCCTCTATCCTATCCTATCCTCTATCCTATCCTCTTTACCATCCTCTATCCTATCCTATCCTCTATCCGATCCTCTCTCTTATCCTATCCTCTATAATATCGTTTACTCTATCATATCCTATCCTCTATCCTATAATATCATCTATCCTATCCTATCCTCTATCCTATCCTCTCCTCTATCCTATCCTATCCTCTATCCTATCCTATCCTCTATCCTATCCTCTATCCTATCCTTTCCTATCCTCTATCCTATCCTATCCTATCCTATCCTGTATCCTATCCTATCCTCTATTCTATCCTATCCTCTATCCTATACTATCCTCTATCCTATCCTATCCTCTATCCTATCCAATCCTCTATCCGATCCTCTATCCAATCCTATCCTTTATCCTATCCTATCCTCTATCCAGCTCTATCCTCTATCCTATCATATCCTCTATCCTATCCTATCCTCTGTCCGACCCTCTATCCTATCCTATCCTCTATCCTATCCTATCCTCTATCCGATCCTCTATCCTATCCTCTATCCTATCCTATCCTCTATCCTATCCTTTCCTATCCTCTATCCTATCCTATCCGTTATCCTATCCTATCCTCTATTCTATCCTATCCTCTATCCTATACTATCCTCTATCCTATCCTATCCTCTATCCTATCCTATCCTATCCTCTATCCTATCCTCTATCCTATCCTCTATCCTATCCTCTATCCTATCCTTTCCTCTATCCTATCCTATCCTCTATCCGATCCTCTATCCTATCCTCTATCCTATCCTATCCTCTATCCTATCCTTTCCTATCCTCTATCCTATCCTATCCGTTATCCTATCCTATCCTCTATTCTATCCTATCCTCTATCCTATACTATCCTCTATCCTATCCTATCCTCTATCCTATCCTATCCTCTATCCGATCCTCTATCCTATCCTATCCTCTATCCAATCCTATCCTCTATCCTATCTATCCTCTATCCTATCCTATCCTCTATCCTATCCTATCCTCTATCCTATCCTATCCTCTATCCTATCCTATCCTCTATCCTATCCTATCCTCTATCCTATCCTCTATCCTATCCTATCCTCTATCCTATCCTATCCTCTATCCTATCCTCTATCCTATCCTATCCTCTATCCTATCCTCTATCCTATCCTATCCTCTATCCTATAATATCCTCTATCCTATCCTATCCTCTATCCTATCCTATCCTCTATCCTATCCTATCATCTATCCTATCCTCTATCGTATCCTATCCTATCCTCTTTCCTGTCCTATCCTCTATCCTATCCTATCCTCTATCCTATCCTCTTTACCATCCTCTATCCTATCCTATCCTCTATCCGATCCTCTCTCCTATCCTATCCTCTATAATATCGTTTACTCTATCATATCCTATCCTCTATCCTATAATATCATCTATCCTATCCTATCCTCTATCCTATCCTCTCCTCTATCCTATCCTATCCTCTATCCTATCCTATCCTCTATCCTATCCTATCCTCTATCCTATCCTCTATCCTATCCTTTCCTATCCTCTATCCTATCCTATCCTATCCTATCCTGTATCCTATCCTATCCTCTATTCTATCCTATCCTCTATCCTATACTATCCTCTATCCTATCCTATCCTCTATCCTATCCTATCCTCTATCCGATCCTCTATCCAATCCTATCCTTTATCCTATCCTATCCTCTATCCAGCTCTATCCTCTATCCTATCCTATCCTCTATCCTATCCTATCCTCTGTCCGACCCTCTATCCTATCCTATCCTCTATCCTATCCTATCCTTTATCCTATCCTATCCTCTATCCAATCCTATCCTCTATCCTATACTATCCTCTACCTTATCCTATCCTCTATCCTATCCAATCACCTATCCTATCCTCTATCCTATCCTTTCCTCTATCCTATCCTATCCTCTATCCGATCCTCTATCCTATCCTCTATCATATCCTATCCTCTATCCTATCCTATCCTATCCTCTATACTATCCTATCCGTTATCCTATCCCATCCTCTATTCTATCCATATCCTCTATCCTATACTATCCTCTATCCTATCCTATCCTCTATCCTATCCTCTATGCTATCCTATCCTCTATCCGATCCTCTATCCTATCCTATCCTCTATCCAATCCTATCCTCTATCCTATCTATCCTCTATCCTATCCTATCCTCTATCCTATCCTATCCTCTATCCTATCCTCTATCCTATCCTTTCCTCTATCCTATCCTATCCTCTATCCTATCCTATCCTCTATCCTATCCTATCCTCTATCCTATCCTATACTCTATCCTCTATCCTATCCTATCCTCTATCCTATCCTATCCTATCCTATCCTCTATCCTATCCTCTATCCTATCCTCTATCCTATCCTATCCTCTATCCTATCCTATCCTCTATCCTATCCTTTCCTCTATCGTATCCTATTCTATCCTCTATCCTATCCTATCCTATCCTCTATCCTATCCTATCCTCTATCCTATCCTATCCTCTATCCTATCCTCTCCTCTATCCTATCCTATCCTCTATCCTATCCTATACGCTATCCTCTATCCTATCCTACCCTCTTTCCTATCCTATCATCTATCCTATCCTATCTTCTATCCTATCCTTTCCTCTATCCTATCCTATCCTCTATCC
Source organism: Halictus rubicundus (assembly GCF_050948215.1). Lineage (NCBI taxonomy): Eukaryota > Metazoa > Arthropoda > Insecta > Hymenoptera > Halictidae > Halictus > Halictus rubicundus. The sequence goes on along the minus strand of NW_027488954.1, from coordinate 38,163 downwards.
TATCTTATCCTCTATCCGATCCTCTATCCTATCCTATCCTGTATCCTATCCTCTATCCTATCCTATCCTATCCTATATCCTATCCTATCCTATCCTCTATCCTATCCTATCCTTTATCCTATCCTATCCTCTATCCTACTCTATCCTCTATCCTATGCTATCCTCTATCCTATCCTATCCTCTATCCGATCCTCTATCCTATCCTATCCTCTATCCGATCCTATCCTTTATCCTATCCTATCCTCTATCCTATCCTATCCTCTATCCTATACTATCTTCTACCATATCCTATCCTCTATCCTATCCAATTACCTATCCTATCCTCTATCCTATCCTTTCCTCTATCCTATCCTATCCTCTATCCGATCCTCTATCCTATCCTCTATCCTATCCTATCCTCTATCCTATCCTTTCCTATCCTCTATCCTATCCTATCCGTTATCCTATCCTCTCCTCTATCCTATCCTATCCTCTATCCTATCCTATCCTCTATCCTATCCTCTATCCTATCCTTTCCTATCCTCTATCCTATCCTATCCTATCCTATCCTGTATCCTATCCTATCCTCTATTCTATCCTATCCTCTATCCTATACTATCCTCTATCCTATCCTATCCTCTATCCTATCCAATCCTCTATCCGATCCTCTATCCAATCCTATCCTTTATCCTATCCTATCCTCTATCCAGCTCTATCCTCTATCCTATCCTATCCTCTATCCTATCCTATCCTCTGTCCGACCCTCTATCCTATCCTATCCTCTATCCTATCCTATCCTTTATCCTATCCTATCCTCTATCCAATCCTATCCTCTATCCTATACTATCCTCTACCTTATCCTATCCTCTATCCTATCCAATCACCTATCCTATCCTCTATCCTATCCTTTCCTCTATCCTATCCTATCCTCTATCCGATCCTCTATCCTATCCTCTATCATATCCTATCCTCTATCCTATCCTATCCTATCCTCTATCCTATCCTATCCGTTATCCTATCCCATCCTCTATTCTATCCTATCCTCTATCCTATACTATCCTCTATCCTATCCTATCCTCTATCCTATCCTCTATCCTATCCTATCCTCTATCCGATCCTCTATCCTATCCTATCCTCTATCCAATCCTATCCTCTATCCTATCTATCCTCTATCCTATCCTATCCTCTATCCTATCCTATCCTCTATCCTATCCTATCCTCTATTCTATCCTATCCTCTATCCTATACTATCCTCTATCCTATCCTATCCTCTATCCTATCCTATCCTCTATCCGATCCTCTATCCTATCCTATCCTCTATCCAATCCTATCCTCTATCCTATCTATCCTCTATCCTATCCTATCCTCTATCCTATCCTATCCTCTATCCTATCCTATCCTCTATCCTATCCTCTATCCTATAATATCCTCGATCCTATCCTATCCTCTATCCTATCCTATCCTATCCTCTATTCTATCCTATCCTCTATCCTATCCTATCCTCTATCCTATCCTCTCCTCTATCCTATCCTATCCTCTATCCTATCCTATACTCTATCCTCTATCCTATCCTTTCCTCTATCCTATCCTATCCTATCCTCTATCCTATCCTCTATCCTATCCTCTATCCTATCCTCTATCCTATCCTTTCCTCTATCCTATCCTATCCTCTATCCGATCCTCTATCCTATCCTCTATCCTATCCTATCATCTATCCTATCCTATCCTATCCTCTATCCTATCCTATCCGTTATCCTATCCCATCCTCTATTCTATCCTATCCTCTATCCTATACTATCCTCTATCCTATCCTATCCTCTATCCTATCCTCTATCCTATCCTATCCTCTATCCGATCCTCTATCCTATCCTATCCTCTATCCAATCCTATCCTCTATCCTATCTATCCTCTATCCTATCCTATCCTCTATCCTATCCTATCCTCTATCCTATACTCTATCCTATCCTATTCTCTATCCTATCCTATCCTCTATCCTATCCTATCCTCTATCCTATCCTATACTCTATCCTCTATCCTATCCTATCCTCTATCCTATCCTATCCTATCCTCTATCCTATCCTCTATCCTATCCTCTATCCTATCCTATCCTCTATCCTATCCTATCCTCTATCGTATCCTATTCTATCCTCTATCCTATCCTATCCTATCCTCTATCCTATCCTATCCTCTATCCTATCCTATCCTCTATCCTATCCTCTCCTCTATCCTATCCTATCCTCTATCCTATCCTATACGCTATCCTCTATCCTATCCTACCCTCTTTCCTATCCTATCATCTATCCTATCCTATCTTCTATCCTATCCTTTCCTCTATCCTATCCTATCCTCTATCCTATCCTATCCTCTATCCGATCCTCTATCCTATCCTATCCTTTATCCTATCCTCTATCCTATCCTATCCTATCCTATATCCTATCCTATCCTATCCTCTATCCTATCCTATCCTTTATCCTATCCTATCCTCTATCCTACTCTATCCTCTATCCTATCCTATCCTCTATCCTATCCTATCCTCTATCCGATCCTCTATCCTATCCTATCCTCTATCCTATCCTATCCTCTATCCGATCCTCTATCCTATCCTATCCTCTATCCTATCCTATCCTCTATCCTATCCTATCCTTTATCCTATCCTATCCTCTATCCTATCCTATCCTCTATCCTATACTATCCTCTACCTTATCCTATCCTCTATCCTATCCAATTACCTATCCTATCCTCTATCCTATCCTTTCCTCTATCCTATCCTATCCTCTATCCGATCCTCTATCCTATCCTCTATCCTATCCTATCCTCTATCCTATCCTATCCTATCCTCCACCTTATCCTATACTCTATCCTATCCAATTACCTATCCTATCCTCTATCCTATCCTATCCTCTATCCTATCCTCTATCCTATCCTATCCTCTATCCTATCCTATCCTCTATCCCATCCTATCCTCTATCCTTTCCTATCCTCTATCCTATCCTATCCTCTATCCTATCCTCTATCCTATCCTATCCTCTATCCTATCCTATTCTCTATAATATCGTTTACTCTATCATATCCTATCCTCTATCCTATAATATCATCTATCCTATTCTATCCTCTATCCTATCCTATCCTCTACCCCATCCTATCCTCTATCCTTTCCTATCCTCTATCCTATCCCATCCTCTATCCTATCCTCTATCCTATCCTCTATCCTATCCTCTCCTCTATCCTATCCTATCCTCTATCCTATCCTATACGCTATCCTCTATCCTATCCTACCCTCTTTCCTATCCTATCATCTATCCTATCCTATCTTCTATCCTATCCTTTCCTCTATCCTATCCTATCCTCTATCCTATCCTATCCTCTATCCGATCCTCTATCCTATCCTATCCTTTATCCTATCCTCTATCCTATCCTATCCTATCCTATATCCTATCCTATCCTATCCTCTATCCTATCCTATCCTTTATCCTATCCTATCCTCTATCCTACTCTATCCTCTATCCTATCCTATCCTCTATCCTATCCTATCCTCTATCCGATCCTCTATCCTATCCTATCCTCTATCCTATCCTATCCTCTATCCGATCCTCTATCCTATCCTATCCTCTATCCTATCCTATCCTCTATCCTATCCTATCCTTTATCCTATCCTATCCTCTATCCTATCCTATCCTCTATCCTATACTATCCTCTACCTTATCCTATCCTCTATCCTATCCAATTACCTATCCTATCCTCTATCCTATCCTTTCCTCTATCCTATCCTATCCTCTATCCGATCCTCTATCCTATCCTCTATCCTATCCTATCCTCTATCCTATCCTATCCTATCCTCCACCTTATCCTATACTCTATCCTATCCAATTACCTATCCTATCCTCTATCCTATCCTATCCTCTATCCTATCCTCTATCCTATCCTATCCTCTATCCTATCCTATCCTCTATCCCATCCTATCCTCTATCCTTTCCTATCCTCTATCCTATCCTATCCTCTATCCTATCCTCTATCCTATCCTATCCTCTATCCTATCCTATTCTCTATAATATCGTTTACTCTATCATATCCTATCCTCTATCCTATAATATCATCTATCCTATTCTATCCTCTATCCTATCCTATCCTCTACCCCATCCTATCCTCTATCCTTTCCTATCCTCTATCCTATCCCATCCTCTATCCTATCCTCTATCCTATCCTCTATCCTATCCTATCCTCTATCCTATCCTATTCTCTATCCTATCCTATCATCTATCCTATTCTATCCTCTATCCTATCCTATCCTCTATCCTATCCTCTATCCTATACTATCCTCTATCCTATCCTATCCTCTATCCTATCCTCTATCCTATCCTATCCTCTATCCGATCCTCTATCCTATCCTATCCTCTATCCAATCCTATCCTCTATCCTATCTATCCTCTATCCTATCCTATCCTCTATCCTATCCTATCCTCTATCCTATACTCTATCCTATCCTATTCTCTATCCTATCCTATCCTCTATCCTATCCTATCCTCTATCCTATCCTATACTCTATCCTCTATCCTATCCTATCCTCTATCCTATCCTATCCTATCCTCTATCCTATCCTATACTCTATCCTCTATCCTATCCTATCCTCTATCCTATCCTATCCTATCCTCTATCCTATCCTCTATCCTATCCTCTATCCTATCCTATCCTCTATCCTATCCTATCCTCTATCCTATCCTATCCTCTATCCTATCCTCTCCTCTATCCTATCCTATCCTCTATCCTATCCTATACGCTATCCTCTATCCTATCCTACCCTCTTTCCTATCCTATCATCTATCCTATCCTATCTTCTATCCTATCCTTTCCTCTATCCTATCCTATCCTCTATCCTATCCTATCCTCTATCCGATCCTCTATCCTATCCTATCCTTTATCCTATCCTCTATCCTATCCTATCCTATCCTATATCCTATCCTATCCTATCCTCTATCCTATCCTATCCTTTATCCTATCCTATCCTCTATCCTACTCTATCCTCTATCCTATCCTATCCTCTATCCTATCCTATCCTCTATCCGATCCTCTATCCTATCCTATCCTCTATCCTATCCTATCCTCTATCCGATCCTCTATCCTATCCTATCCTCTATCCTATCCTATCCTCTATCCTATCCTATCCTTTATCCTATCCTATCCTCTATCCTATCCTATCCTCTATCCTATACTATCCTCTACCTTATCCTATCCTCTATCCTATCCAATTACCTATCCTATCCTCTATCCTATCCTTTCCTCTATCCTATCCTATCCTCTATCCGATCCTCTATCCTATCCTCTATCCTATCCTATCCTCTATCCTATCCTATCCTCTATCCTATCCTATCCTATCCTCCACCTTATCCTATACTCTATCCTATCCAATTACCTATCCTATCCTCTATCCTATCCTATCCTCTATCCTATCCTCTATCCTATCCTATCCTCTATCCTATCCTATCCTCTATCCCATCCTATCCTCTATCCTTTCCTATCCTCTATCCTATAATATCATCTATCCTATTCTATCCTCTATCCTATCCTATCCTCTACCCCATCCTATCCTCTATCCTTTCCTATCCTCTATCCTATCCCATCCTCTATCCTATCCTCTATCCTATCCTCTATCCTATCCTCTCCTCTATCCTATCCTATCCTCTATCCTATCCTATACGCTATCCTCTATCCTATCCTACCCTCTTTCCTATCCTATCATCTATCCTATCCTATCTTCTATCCTATCCTTTCCTCTATCCTATCCTATCCTCTATCCTATCCTATCCTCTATCCGATCCTCTATCCTATCCTATCCTTTATCCTATCCTCTATCCTATCCTATCCTATCCTATATCCTATCCTATCCTATCCTCTATCCTATCCTATCCTTTATCCTATCCTATCCTCTATCCTACTCTATCCTCTATCCTATCCTATCCTCTATCCTATCCTATCCTCTATCCGATCCTCTATCCTATCCTATCCTCTATCCTATCCTATCCTCTATCCGATCCTCTATCCTATCCTATCCTCTATCCTATCCTATCCTCTATCCTATCCTATCCTTTATCCTATCCTATCCTCTATCCTATCCTATCCTCTATCCTATACTATCCTCTACCTTATCCTATCCTCTATCCTATCCAATTACCTATCCTATCCTCTATCCTATCCTTTCCTCTATCCTATCCTATCCTCTATCCGATCCTCTATCCTATCCTCTATCCTATCCTATCCTCTATCCTATCCTATCCTATCCTCCACCTTATCCTATACTCTATCCTATCCAATTACCTATCCTATCCTCTATCCTATCCTATCCTCTATCCTATCCTCTATCCTATCCTATCCTCTATCCTATCCTATCCTCTATCCCATCCTATCCTCTATCCTTTCCTATCCTCTATCCTATCCTATCCTCTATCCTATCCTCTATCCTATCCTATCCTCTATCCTATCCTATTCTCTATAATATCGTTTACTCTATCATATCCTATCCTCTATCCTATAATATCATCTATCCTATTCTATCCTCTATCCTATCCTATCCTCTACCCCATCCTATCCTCTATCCTTTCCTATCCTCTATCCTATCCCATCCTCTATCCTATCCTCTATCCTATCCTCTATCCTATCCTATCCTCTATCCTATCCTATTCTCTATCCTATCCTATCATCTATCCTATTCTATCCTCTATCCTATCCTATCCTCTATCCTATCCTCTATCCTATCCTATCCTCTACCTTATCCTAACCTCTATCCTATCCAATTACCTATCCTATCCTCTATCCTATCCTATCCTCTATCCTATCCTTTCCTCTATCCTATCCTATCCTCTATCCGTTCCTCTATCCTATCCTCTATCCTATCCTCTATCCTATCCTATCCTCTATCCTATCCTATCCTCTATCCTATCCTATCCTCTATCCTATCCTATCCTCTATCCCATCCTATCCTCTATCCTTTCCTATCCTCTATCCTATCCTATCCTCTATCCTATCCTCTATCCTATCCTATCCTCCATCCTATCCTATCCTCTATCAGATCCTCTATCCTATACTAGCCTCTACCTTATCCTCTCCCCTATCCTATCCAATAACCTATCCGATCCTCTATCCTATCCTATCCTCTATCCGATCGTATCCTCTATCAGATCCTCTATCCTATCCTATCATCTATCCTATCCTCTATCGTATCCTATCCTATCCTCTTTCCTATCCTATCCTCTATCATATCCTATCCTCTATCCTATCCTCTATACCATCCTCTATCCTATCCTATCCTCTATCCGATCCTCTATCCTATCCTATCCTCTATAATATCGTTTACTCTATCATATCCTATCCTCTATCCTATAATATCATCTATCCTATTCTATCCACTATCCTATCCTATCCTCTATCCTATCCTATCCTCTATCCTATCCTCTCCTCTATCCTATCCTATCCTCTATCCTATCCTATAGTCTATCGTCTGTCCTATCCTATCCTCTATCCTATCCTATAGTCTATCCTCTATCCTATCCTACCCTCTTTCCTATCCTATCCTCTATCCTATCCTATCCTATCCTCTATCCTATCCTATCCTATCCTCTATCCTATCCTATCCTATCCTCTATCCTATCCTATCCTTTATCCTATCCTATCCTCTATTCTATCCTATCCTCTATCCCATACTGTCCTCTATCCTATCCTATCCTCTATCCTATTCCATCCTCTATCCGATCCTCTATCCAATCCTATCCTTTATCCTATCCTATCCTCTATCCTACTCTATCCTCTATCCTAACCTATCCTCTATCCTATCCTATCCTCTATCCGATCCTCTATCCTATCCTATCCTCTATGCGATCCTCCATCCTATCCTATCCTCTATCATATCCTATCCTGTATCCTATCCCATCCTCTATCCTATCCTATCCTCTATCCTATCCTATCCGCTATCCTATCCTCTATCCTATCCTCTATCCTATCCTACCCTCTATCCTATCCTATCCTCTTTCCTATCCTATCCTCTATCCTATCCTATCCTCTATCCTATTATATCCTCTATCCTATCCTATCCTCTACCTTATCCTATACTCTATCCTATCCAATTACCTATCCTATCCTCTATCCTATCCTCTATCCTATCCTCTATCCTATCCTATCCTCTAACCTATCCTATCCTCTATCCTATCCTATCCTCTATCCTATCCTATCCTTTATCCTATCCTATCCTCTATCCTAACCTATCCTCTATCCTATACTATCCTCTACCTTATCCTATCCCCTATCCTATCCAATTACCTATCCTATCCTCTATCCTTTCCTATCCTCTATCCTATCCTATCCTGTATCCTATCCTCTCCCCTATCCTATCCTATCCTCTATCCTATCCTCTATCCTATCCTATCCTCTATCCTATTATATCCTCTATCCTATCCTATCCTCTATCCTATCCTATCCTCTATCCTATCCTATCATCTATCCTATCCTCTATCGTATCCTATCCTATCCTCTTTCCTGTCCTATCCTCTATCCTATCCTATCCTCTATCCTATCCTCTTTACCATCCTCTATCCTATCCTATCCTCTATCCGATCCTCTCTCCTATCCTATCCTCTATAATATCGTTTACTCTATCATATCCTATCCTCTATCCTATAATATCATCTATCCTATCCTATCCTCTATCCTATCCTCTCCTCTATCCTATCCTATCCTCTATCCTATCCTATCCTCTATCCTATCCTCTATCCTATCCTTTCCTATCCTCTATCCTATCCTATCCTATCCTATCCTGTATCCTATCCTATCCTCTATTCTATCCTATCCTCTATCCTATACTATCCTCTATCCTATCCTATCCTCTATCCTATCCAATCCTCTATCCGATCCTCTATCCAATCCTATCCTTTATCCTATCCTATCCTCTATCCAGCTCTATCCTCTATCCTATCCTATCCTCTATCCTATCCTATCCTCTGTCCGACCCTCTATCCTATCCTATCCTCTATCCTATCCTATCCTTTATCCTATCCTATCCTCTATCCAATCCTATCCTCTATCCTATACTATCCTCTACCTTATCCTATCCTCTATCCTATCCAATCACCTATCCTATCCTCTATCCTATCCTTTCCTCTATCCTATCCTATCCTCTATCCGATCCTCTATCCTATCCTCTATCATATCCTATCCTCTATCCTATCCTATCCTATCCTCTATCCTATCCTATCCGTTATCCTATCCCATCCTCTATTCTATCCTATCCTCTATCCTATACTATCCTCTATCCTATCCTATCCTCTATCCTATCCTCTATCCTATCCTATCCTCTATCCGATCCTCTATCCTATCCTATCCTCTATCCAATCCTATCCTCTATCCTATCTATCCTCTATCCTATCCTATCCTCTATCCTATCCTATCCTCTATCCTATCCTCTATCCTATCCTATCCTCTATCCTATCCTATCCTCTATCCTATCCTATCCTCTATCCTATCCTATCCTCTATTCTATCCTATCCTCTATCCTATACTATCCTCTATCCTATCCTATCCTCTATCCTATCCTATCCTCTATCCGATCCTCTATCCTATCCTATCCTCTATCCAATCCTATCCTCTATCCTATCTATCCTCTATCCTATCCTATCCTCTATCCTATCCTATCCTATCCTCTATCCTATCCTCTATCCTATCCTCTATCCTATCCTATCCTCTATCCTATCCTATCCTCTATCGTATCCTATTCTATCCTCTATCCTATCCTATCCTATCCTCTATCCTATCCTATCCTCTATCCTATCCTATCCTCTATCCTATCCTCTCCTCTATCCTATCCTATCCTCTATCCTATCCTATACGCTATCCTCTATCCTATCCTACCCTCTTTCCTATCCTATCATCTATCCTATCCTATCTTCTATCCTATCCTTTCCTCTATCCTATCCTATCCTCTATCCTATCCTATCCTCTATCCGATCCTCTATCCTATCCTATCCTTTATCCTATCCTCTATCCTATCCTCTATCCTATCCTATCCTTTATCCTATCCTATCCTCTATCCTATCCTATCCTCTATCCTATACTATCCTCTACCTTATCCTATCCTCTATCCTATCCAATTACCTATCCTATCCTCTATCCTATCCTTTCCTCTATCCTATCCTATCCTCTATCCGATCCTCTATCCTATCCTCTATCCTATCCTATCCTCTATCCTATCCTATCCTATCCTCCACCTTATCCTATACTCTATCCTATCCAATTACCTATCCTATCCTCTATCCTATCCTATCCTCTATCCTATCCTCTATCCTATCCTATCCTCTATCCTATCCTATCCTCTATCCCATCCTATCCTCTATCCTTTCCTATCCTCTATCCTATCCTATCCTCTATCCTATCCTCTATCCTATCCTATCCTCTATCCTATCCTATTCTCTATAATATCGTTTACTCTATCATATCCTATCCTCTATCCTATAATATCATCTATCCTATTCTATCCTCTATCCTATCCTATCCTCTACCCCATCCTATCCTCTATCCTTTCCTATCCTCTATCCTATCCCATCCTCTATCCTATCCTCTATCCTATCCTCTATCCTATCCTCTCCTCTATCCTATCCTATCCTCTATCCTATCCTATACGCTATCCTCTATCCTATCCTACCCTCTTTCCTATCCTATCATCTATCCTATCCTATCTTCTATCCTATCCTTTCCTCTATCCTATCCTATCCTCTATCCTATCCTATCCTCTATCCGATCCTCTATCCTATCCTATCCTTTATCCTATCCTCTATCCTATCCTATCCTATCCTATATCCTATCCTATCCTATCCTCTATCCTATCCTATCCTTTATCCTATCCTATCCTCTATCCTACTCTATCCTCTATCCTATCCTATCCTCTATCCTATCCTATCCTCTATCCGATCCTCTATCCTATCCTATCCTCTATCCTATCCTATCCTCTATCCGATCCTCTATCCTATCCTATCCTCTATCCGATCCTCTATCCTATCCTATCCTCTATCCTATCCTATCCTCTATCCTATCCTATCCTTTATCCTATCCTATCCTCTATCCTATCCTATCCTCTATCCTATACTATCCTCTACCTTATCCTATCCTCTATCCTATCCAATTACCTATCCTATCCTCTATCCTATCCTTTCCTCTATCCTATCCTATCCTCTATCCGATCCTCTATCCTATCCTCTATCCTATCCTATCCTCTATCCTATCCTATCCTATCCTCCACCTTATCCTATACTCTATCCTATCCAATTACCTATCCTATCCTCTATCCTATCCTATCCTCTATCCTATCCTCTATCCTATCCTATCCTCTATCCTATCCTATCCTCTATCCCATCCTATCCTCTATCCTTTCCTATCCTCTATCCTATCCTATCCTCTATCCTATCCTCTATCCTATCCTATCCTCTATCCTATCCTATTCTCTATAATATCGTTTACTCTATCATATCCTATCCTCTATCCTATAATATCATCTATCCTATTCTATCCTCTATCCTATCCTATCCTCTACCCCATCCTATCCTCTATCCTTTCCTATCCTCTATCCTATCCCATCCTCTATCCTATCCTCTATCCTATCCTCTATCCTATCCTATCCTCTATCCTATCCTATTCTCTATCCTATCCTATCATCTATCCTATTCTATCCTCTATCCTATCCTATCCTCTATCCTATCCTCTATCCTATCCTATCCTCTACCTTATCCTATCCTCTATCCTATCCAATTACCTATCCTATCCTCTATCCTATCCTATCCTCTATCCTATCCTTTCCTCTATCCTATCCTATCCTCTATCCGTTCCTCTATCCTATCCTCTATCCTATCCTCTATCCTATCCTATCCTCTATCCTATCCTATCCTCTATCCTATCCTATCCTCTATCCTATCCTATCCTCTATCCCATCCTATCCTCTATCCTTTCCTATCCTCTATCCTATCCTATCCTCTATCCTATCCTCTATCCTATCCTATCCTCCATCCTATCCTATCCTCTATCAGATCCTCTATCCTATACTAGCCTCTACCTTATCCTCTCCCCTATCCTATCCAATAACCTATCCGATCCTCTATCCTATCCTATCCTCTATCCGATCGTATCCTCTATCAGATCCTCTATCCTATCCTATCATCTATCCTATCCTCTATCGTATCCTATCCTATCCTCTTTCCTATCCTATCCTCTATCATATCCTATCCTCTATCCTATCCTCTATACCATCCTCTATCCTATCCTATCCTCTATCCGATCCTCTATCCTATCCTATCCTCTATAATATCGTTTACTCTATCATATCCTATCCTCTATCCTATAATATCATCTATCCTATTCTATCCACTATCCTATCCTATCCTCTATCCTATCCTATCCTCTATCCTATCCTCTCCTCTATCCTATCCTATCCTCTATCCTATCCTATAGTCTATCGTCTGTCCTATCCTATCCTCTATCCTATCCTATAGTCTATCCTCTATCCTATCCTACCCTCTTTCCTATCCTATCCTCTATCCTATCCTATCCTATCCTCTATCCTATCCTATCCTATCCTCTATCCTATCCTATCCTATCCTCTATCCTATCCTATCCTTTATCCTATCCTATCCTCTATTCTATCCTATCCTCTATCCCATACTGTCCTCTATCCTATCCTATCCTCTATCCTATTCCATCCTCTATCCGATCCTCTATCCAATCCTATCCTTTATCCTATCCTATCCTCTATCCTACTCTATCCTCTATCCTAACCTATCCTCTATCCTATCCTATCCTCTATCCGATCCTCTATCCTATCCTATCCTCTATGCGATCCTCCATCCTATCCTATCCTCTATCATATCCTATCCTGTATCCTATCCCATCCTCTATCCTATCCTATCCTCTATCCTATCCTATCCGCTATCCTATCCTCTATCCTATCCTCTATCCTATCCTACCCTCTATCCTATCCTATCCTCTTTCCTATCCTATCCTCTATCCTATCCTATCCTCTATCCTATTATATCCTCTATCCTATCCTATCCTCTACCTTATCCTATACTCTATCCTATCCAATTACCTATCCTATCCTCTATCCTATCCTCTATCCTATCCTCTATCCTATCCTATCCTCTAACCTATCCTATCCTCTATCCTATCCTATCCTCTATCCTATCCTATCCTTTATCCTATCCTATCCTCTATCCTAACCTATCCTCTATCCTATACTATCCTCTACCTTATCCTATCCCCTATCCTATCCAATTACCTATCCTATCCTCTATCCTTTCCTATCCTCTATCCTATCCTATCCTGTATCCTATCCTCTCCTCTATCCTATCCTATCCTCTATCCTATCCTCTATCCTATCCTATCCTCTATTATATCCTCTATCCTATCCTATCCTCTACCTTATCCTATACTCTATCCTATCCAATTACCTATCCTATCCTCTATCCTATCCTCTATCCTATCCTCTATCCTATCCTATCCTCTAACCTATCCTATCCTCTATCCTATCCTATCCTCTATCCTATCCTCTCCTCTATCCTATCCTCTATCCTATCCAATTACCTATCCTATCCTCTATGCTATCCTATCCTCTATCCTATCCTATCCTCTATCCTATCCTCTATCCTATCCTATCCTCTATCCTATCCTATCCTATCCTCTATCCTATCCTATCCTCTATCCTATCCTATCCTCTACCCCATCCTATCCTCTATCCTTTCCTATCCTCTATCCTATCCTAACCTCTATCCTATCCTCTATCCTATCCTCTATCCTATCCTATCCTCTTTCCTATCCTATCCTCTATCCTATCCTATCCTCTATCCTATTATATCCTCTATCCTATCCTATCCTCTACCTTATCCTATACTCTATCCTATCCAATTACCTATCCTATCCTCTATCCTATCCTCTATCCTATCCTCTATCCTATCCTATCCTCTAACCTATCCTATCCTCTATCCTATCCTATCCTCTATCCTATCCTATCCTTTATCCTATCCTATCCTCTATCCTAACCTATCCTCTATCCTATACTATCCTCTACCTTATCCTATCCCCTATCCTATCCAATTACCTATCCTATCCTCTATCCTTTCCTATCCTCTATCCTATCCTATCCTGTATCCTATCCTCTCCTCTATCCTATCCTATCCTCTATCCTATCCTCTATCCTATCCTATCCTCTATCCTATTATATCCTCTATCCTATCCTATCCTCTACCTTATCCTATACTCTATCCTATCCAATTACCTATCCTATCCTCTATCCTATCCTCTATCCTATCCTCTATCCTATCCTCTATCCTATCCTATCCTCTAACCTATCCTATCCTCTATCCTATCCTATCCTCTATCCTATCCTCTCCTCTATCCTATCCTCTATCCTATCCAATTACCTATCCTACCCTCTATGCTATCCTATCCTCTATCCTATCCTATCCTCTATCCTATCCTCTATCCTATCCTATCCTCTATCCTATCCTATCCTCTATCCTATCCTATCCTCTATCCTATCCTATCCTCTACCCCATCCTATCCTCTATCCTTTCCTATCCTCTATCCTATCCTAACCTCTATCCTATCCTCTATCCTATCCTCTATCCTATCCTATCCTCTATCCTATCCTATTCTCTATCCTATCCTATCATCTATCCTATTCTATCCTCTATCCTATCCTATCCTCTATCCTATCCTCTATCCTATCCTATCCTCTACCTTATCCTATCCTCTATCCTATCCAATTACCTATCCTATCCTCTATCCTATCCTATCCTCTATCCTATCCTCTCCTCTATCCTATCCTATCCTCTATCCTATCCTATCCTCTATCCTATCCTCTATCCTATCCTCTATCCTATACTATCCTCTACCTTATCCTATCCTCTATCCTATCCAATTACCTATCCTATCCTCTATCCTATCCTTTCCTCTATCCTATCCTATCCTCTATCCGATCCTCTATCCTATCCTCTATCCTATCCTATCTTCTATCCTACCCTATCCTATCCTCTATCCTATCCTATCCGTTATCCTATCCTATCCTCTATTCTATCCTATCCTCTATCCTATACTATCTTCTATCCTATCCTATCCTCTATCCTATCCTATCCTCTATCCTATCCTGTATCCTATCCTATCCTCTATCCTATCCTATCCTCTATCCTATACTATCCTCTACCTTATCCTATCCTCTATCCTATCCAATTACCTATCCTATCCTCTATCCTATCCTTTCCTCTATCCTATCCTATCCTCTATCCGATCCTCTATCCTATCCTCTATCCTATCCTATCTTCTATCCTATCCTATCCTATCCTCTATCCTATCCTATCCGTTATCCTATCCTATCCTCTATTCTATCCTATCCTCTATCCTATACTATCTTCTATCCTATCCTATCCTCTATCCTATCCTATCCTCTATCCGATCCTCTATCCTATCCTATCCTCTATCCAATCCTATCCTCTATCCTATCTATCCTCTATCCTATACTATCCTCTATCCTATCCTATCCTCTATCCTATCCAATTACCTATCCTATCCTCTATCCTATCCTCTATCCTATCCTCTATCCTATCCTATCCTCTAACCTATCCTATCCTCTATCCTATCCTATCCTCTATCCTATCCTATCCTTTATCCTATCCTATCCTCTATCCTAACCTATCCTCTATCCTATACTATCCTCTACCTTATCCTATCCTCTATCCTATCCAATTCCCTATCCTATCCTCTATCCTTTCCTATCCTCTATCCTATCCTATCCTCTATCCTATCCTCTCCTCTATCCTTTCCTCTATCCTATCCAATTACCTATCCTATCCTCTATGCTATCCTATCCTCTATCCTATCCTATCCTCTATCCTATCCTCTATCCTATCCTATCCTCTATCCTATCCTATCCTCTATCCTATCCTATCCTCTATCCTATCCTATCCTCTACCCCATCCTATCCTCTATCCTTTCCTATCCTCTATCCTATCCTAACCTCTATCCTATCCTCTATCCTATCCTCTATCCTATCCTATCCTCTATCCTATCCTATTCTCTATCCTATCCTATCATCTATCCTATTCTATCCTCTATCCTATCCTATCCTCTATCCTATCCTCTATCCTATCCTATCCTCTACCTTATCCTATCCTCTATCCTATCCAATTACCTATCCTATCCTCGATCCTATCCTATCCTCTATCCTATCCTTTCCTCTATCCTATCCTATCCTCTATCCGTTCCTCTATCCTATCCTCTATCCTATCCTCTATCCTATCCTATCCTCTATCCTACCCTATCCTCTATCCTATCCTATCCTCTATCCTATCCTATCCTCTATCCCATCCTATCCTCTATCCTTTCCTATCCTCTATCCTATACTATCCTCTATCCTATCCTCTATCCTATCCTATCCTCTATCCTATCCTATTCTCTATCCTATCCTATCATCTATCCTATTCTATCCTCTATCCTATCCTATCCTCTATCTTATCCTATCCTTTATCCTATCCTATCCTCTATCCTATCCTATCCTCTATCCTATTCTATCCTCTAACTTATCCTATCCTCTATCCTATCCAATTACCTATCCTATCCTCTATCCTATCCTTTCCTCTGTATTATCCTATCCTCTATCCGATCCTCTACCCTATCCTCTATCCTATCCTCTATCCTATCCTCTATCCTATCCTATCCGATCCTCTATCCTATCCTCTATAATATACTATCCTCTACCTTATCCTATCCTCTATCCTATCCAATTACCTATCCTATCCTCGATCCTATCCTATCCTCCATCCTATCCTATCCTCTATCAGATCCTCTATCCTATACTAGCCTCTACCTTATCCTCTCCCCTATCCTATCCAATTACCTATCCGATCCTCTATCCTATCCTATCCTCTATCCGATCGTATCCTCTATCAGATCCTCTATCCTATCCTCTATCCTATCCTCTATCCTATCCTATCCTCTATCGTATCCTATTCTATCCTCTATCCTATCCTATCCTATCCTCTATCCTATCCTATCCTCTATCCTATCCTCTATCCTATCCTATCCTCTATCCTATCCTATCCTATCCTCTATCCGATCCTCTATCCTATCCTCTATCCTATCCTATCCTCTATCCTATCCTATCCTATCCTCTACCTTATCCTATACTCTATCCTATCCTATCCTCTATCCTATCCTATCCTCTATCCTATACTATCCTCTAACTTATCCTATCCTCTATCCTATCCAATTACCTATCCTATCCTCTATCCTATCCTTTCCTCTATCCTATCCTATCCTCTATAATATCGTTTACTCTATCATATCCTATCCTCAATCCTATAGTATCATCTATCCTATCCTGTCCTCTATCCTATCCTACCTTTTATCCTATCCTATCCTCTATCCTATCCTATCCTCTATCCTATACTATCCTCTAACTTATCCTATCCTCTATCCTATCCAATTACCTATCCTATCCTCTATCCTATCCTTTCCTCTATCCTATCCTATCCTCTATCCGATCCTCTACCCTATCCTCTATCCTATCCTATCCTATCATCTATCCTATCCTCTATCGTATCCTATCCTATCCTCTATCCTATCCTATCCTCTATCCTATCCTATAGTCTATCCTCTATCCTATCCCACCCTCTTTTATATCCTATCCTCTATCCTATCCTATCCTATCCTCTATCCTATCCTATCCTATCCTCTATCCTATCCTATCCTCTATCCTATCCTCTATCCTATCCTCTATCCTATCCTATCCTATCCTCTATCCTATCCTATCCTATCCTCTATCCTATCCTATCCTTCATCCTATCCTATCCTCTATCCTACTCTATCCTCTATCCTATCCTATCCTCTATCCTATCCTATCCTATCCTCTATCCGATCCTCTATCCTATCCTATCCTCTATCCTATCCTCTATCCTATACTATCCTCTACCTTATCCTATCCTCTATCCTATCCAATTACCTATCCTATCCTCTATCCTATCCTTTCCTCTATCCTATCCTATCCTCTATCCGATCCTCTATCCTATCCTCTATCCTATCCTATCCTCTATCCTATCCTATCCTATCCTCTACCTTATCCTATACTCTATCCCATCCTATCCTCTATCCTTTCCTATCCTCTATCCTATCCTATCCTCTATCCGATCCTCTATCGTATCCTCTATCCTATCCTCTATCCTATCCTATCCGATCCTCTATCCTATCCTCTATCCTACACTATCCTCTACCATATCCTATCCTCTATCCTATCCAATTACCTATCCTATCCTCTATCCTATCCTTTCCTCTATCCTATCCTATCCTCTATCCGATCCTCTATCGTATCCTCTATCCTATCCTCTATCCTATCCTATCCGATCCTCTATCCTATCCTATCCGATCCTCTATCCTATCCTCTATCCTATACTATCCTCTACCATATCCTATCCTCTATCCTATCCAATTACCTATCCTATCCTCGATCCTATCCTATCCTCCATCCTATCCCATCCTCTATCAGATCCTCTATCCTATACTAGCCTCTACCTTATCCTCTCCCCTATCCTATCCAATTACCTATCCGATCCTCTATCCTATCCTATCCTCTATCCGATCGTATCCTCTATCAGATCCTCTATCCTATCCTATCATCTATCCTATCCTCTATCGTATCCTATCCTATCCTCTTTCCTGTCCTATCCTCTATCCTATCCTATCCTCTATCCTATCCTCTATACCATCCTCTATCCTATCCTATCCTCTATCCGATCCTCTATCCTATCCTATCCTCTATAATATCGTTTACTCTATCATATCCTATCCTCTATCCTATAATATCATCTATCCTATCCTATCCTCTATCCTATCCTCTCCTCTATCCTATCCTATCCTCTATCCTATCCTATCCTCTATCCTATCCTCTATCCTATCCTTTCCTATCCTCTATCCTATCCTATCCTGTATCCTATCCTATCCTCTATCCTATCCTATCCTCTATCCTATACTATCCTCTACCTTATCCTATCCTCTATCCTATCCAATTACCTATCCTATCCTCTATCCTATCCTATCATCTATCCTATCCTCTATCGTATCCTATCCTATCCTCTTTCCTGTCCTATCCTCTATCCTATCCTATCCTCTATCCTATCCTCTATACCATCCTCTATCCTATCCTATCCTCTATCCGATCCTCTATCCTATCCTATCCTCTATAATATCGTTTACTCTATCATATCCTATCCTCTATCCTATAATATCATCTATCCTATCCTATCCTCTATCCTATCCTCTCCTCTATCCTATCCTATCCTCTATCCTATCCTATCCTCTATCCGATCCTCTATCCTATCCTATCCTCTATAATATCGTTTACTCTATCATATCCTATCCTCTATCCTATAATATCATCTATCCTATCCTATCCTCTCCTCTATCCTATCCTATCCTCTATCCTATCCTATCCTCTATCCTATCCTCTATCCTATCCTTTCCTATCCTCTATCCTATCCTATCCTATCCTCTATCCTATCCTATCCTGTATCCTATCCTATCCTCTATCCTATCCTATCCTCTATCCTATACTATCCTCTACCTTATCCTATCCTCTATCCTATCCAATTACCTATCCTATCCTCTATCCTATCCTTTCCTCTATCCTATCCTATCCTCTATCCGATCCTCTATCCTATCCTCTATCCTATCCTATCCTCTATCCTATCCTATCCTATCCTCTATCCTATCCTATCCGTTATCCTATCCTATCCTCTATTCTATCCTATCCTCTATCCTATACTATCTTCTATCCTATCCTATCCTCTATCCTATCCTATCCTCTATCCGATCCTCTATCCTATCCTATCCTCTATCCTATCCTATCCTCTATCCTATCCTATCCTCTATCCTATCCTCTATCCTATTCTATCCTCTATCCTATCCTATCCTCTATCCTATCCTATCCTATCCTCTATCCTATCCTATCCTCTAACCTATCCTATCCTCTATCCTATCCTCTCCTCTATCCTATCCTATCCTCTATCCTATCCTATACTCTATCCTCTATCCTCTATCCTATCCTATCCTCTATCCTATCCTATCCTATCCTCTATCCTATCCTCTATCCTATCCTCTATCCTATCCTATCCTCTATCGTATCCTATTCTATCCTCTATCCTATCCTATCCTATCCTCTATCCTATCCTATCCTCTATCCTATCCTATCCTCTATCCTATCCTCTATCCTATCCTCTATCCTATCCTATCCTCTATCCTATCCTATCCTATCCTCTATCCGATCCTCTATCCTATCCTCTATCCTATCCTATCCTATCCTCTACCTTATCCTATACTCTATCCTATCCTATCCTCTATCCTATCCTATCCTCTATCCTATACTATCCTCTAACTTATCCTATCCTCTATCCTATCCAATTACCTATCCTATCCTCTATCCTATCCTTTCCTCTATCCTATCCTATCCTCTATAATATCGTTTACTCTATCATATCCTATCCTCAATCCTATAGTATCATCTATCCTATCCTGTCCTCTATCCTATCCTACCTTTTATCCTATCCTATCCTCTATCCTATCCTATCCTCTATCCTATACTATCCTCTAACTTATCCTATCCTCTATCCTATCCAATTACCTATCCTATCCTCTATCCTATCCTTTCCTCTATCCTATCCTATCCTCTATCCGATCCTCTATCCTATCCTCTATCCTATCCTATCCTACCATCTATCCTATCCTCTATCGTATCCTATCCTATCCTCTATCCTATCCTATCCTCTATCCTATCCTATAGTCTATCCTCTATCCTATCCCACCCTCTTTCCTATCCTATCCTCTATCCTATCCTATCCTATCCTCTATCCTATCCTATCCTATCCTCTATCCTATCCTATCCTCTATCCTATCCTCTATCCTATCCTATCCTATCCTCTATCCTATCCTATCCTATCCTCTATCCTATCCTATCCTATCCTCTATCCTATCCAATTACCTATCCTATCCTCTATCCTATCCTATCCTCTATCCTATCCTCTCCTCTATCCTATCCTATCCTCTATCCTATCCTATCCTCTATCCTATCCTCTATCCTATCCTTTCCTATCCTCTATCCTATCCTATCCTATCCGATCCTCTATCCTATCCTATCCTCTATAATATCGTTTACTCTATCATATCCTATCCTCTATCCTATAATATCATCTATCCTATTCTATCCTCTATCCTATCCTATCCTCTATCCTATCCTATCCTCTATCCTATCCTCTCCTCTATCCTATCCTATCCTCTATCCTATCCTATCCTCTATCCTATCCTCTCCTCTATCCTATCCTATCCTCTATCCTATCCTATCCTCTATCCTATCCTCTATTATATCCTATCCTCTATACTATCCTATCCTCTATCCTATCCTATCCTCTATCGTATCCTATCCTCTACCCCATCCTATCCTCTATCCTTTCCTATCCTCTATCCTATCCTATCCTCTATCCTATCCTCTATCCTATCCTCTATCATATCCTATCCTCTATCCTATCCTATTCTCTATCCTATCCTATCATCTATCCTATTCTATCCTCTATCCTATCCTATCCTCTATCCTATCCTCTATCCTATCCTATCCTCTACCTTATCCTCTCCTCTATCCTATCCAATTACCTATCCTATCCTCTATCCTATCCTATCCTCTATCCTATCCTTTCCTCTATCCAATCCTATCCTCTATCCTATCCTATCCTCTATCCCATCCTATCCTCTATCCTTTCCTATCCTCTATCCTATCCTATCCTCTATCCTATCCTCTATCCGTTCCTCTATCCTATCCTCTATCCTATCCTCTATCCTATCCTATCCTCTATCCTATCCTATCCTCTATCCTATCCTATCCTCTATCCCATCCTATCCTCTATCCTTTCCTATCCTCTATCCTATCCTATCCTCTATCCTATCCTCTATCCTATCCTATCCTCTATCCTATCCCATTCTCTATCCTATCCTATCATCTATCCTATTCTATCCTCTATCCTATCCTATCCTCTATCCTATCCTATCCTTTATCCTATCCTATCCTCTATCCTATCCTATCCTCTATCCTATACTATCCTCTAACTTATCCTATCCTCTATCCTATCCAATTACCTATCCTATCCTCTATCCTATCCTTTCCTCTGTCCTATCCTATCCTCTATCCGATCCTCTACCCTATCCTCTATCCTATCCTCTATCCTATCCTATCCTCTATCCCATCCTATCCTCTATCCTTTCCTATCCTCTATCCTATCCTATCCTCTATCCTATCCTCTATCCTATCCTATCCTCTATCCTATCCCATTCTCTATCCTATCCTATCATCTATCCTATTCTATCCTCTATCCTATCCTATCCTCTATCCTATCCTATCCTTTATCCTATCCTATCCTCTATCCTATCCTCTATCCTATCCTATCCTCTATCCTATCCTATTCTCTATCCTATCCTATCATCTATCCTATTCTATCCTCTATCCTATCCTATCCTCTATCCTTTCCTATCCTTCATCCTATCCTATCCTCTATCCTATCCTATCCTCTATCCTATACTATCCTCTAACTTATCCTATCCTCTATCCTATCCAATTACCTATCCTATCCTCTATCCTATCCAATTACCTATCCTATCCTCTATCCTATCCTTTCCTCTGTCCTATCCTATCCTCTATCCGATCCTCTACCCTATCCTCTATCCTATCGAATTACCTATCCTATCCTCTATCCTATCCTATCCTCTATCCTATCCTTTCCTCTATCCTATCCTATCCTCTATCCGTTCCTCTATCCTATCCTCTATCCTATCCTCTATCCTATCCTATCCTCTACCTTATCCTATCCTCTATCCTATCCAATTACCTATCCTATCCTCTATCCTATCCTATCCTCTATCCTATCCTTTCCTCTATCCTATCCTATCCTCTATCCGTTCCTCTATCCTATCCTATCCTCTATCCTATCCTATCCTCTATCCTATCCTATCCTCTATCCCATCCTATCCTCTATCCTTTCCTATCCTCTATCCTATCCTATCCTCTATCCTATCCTCTATCCTATCCTATCCTCTATCCTATCCTATTCTCTATCCTATCCTATCATCTATCCTATTCTATCCTCTATCCTATCCTATCCTCTATCCTTTCCTATCCTTCATCCTATCCTATCCTCTATCCTATCCTATCCTCTATCCTATACTATCCTCTAACTTATCCTATCCTCTATCCTATCCAATTACCTATCCTATCCTCTATCCTATCCTTTCCTCTGTCCTATCCTATCCTCTATCCGATCCTCTACCCTATCCTCTATCCTATCCTCTATCCTATCCTATCCGATCCTCTATCCTATCCTCTATCCTATACTATCCTCTACCTTATCCTATCCTCTATCCTATCCAATTACCTATCCTATCCTCGATCCTATCCTATCCTCTATCCTATCCTCTATACCATCCTCTATCCTATCCTATCCTCTATCCGATCCTCTATCCTATCCTATCCTCTATAATATCGTTTACTCTATCATATCCTATCCTCTATCCTATAATATCATCTATCCTATTCTATCCTCTATCCTATCCTATCCTCTATCCTATCCTCTCCTCTATCCTATCCTATCCTCTATCCTATCCTATAGTCTATCCTCTATCCTATCCTATCCTCTATCCTATCCTATAGTCTATCCTCTATCCTATCCTACCCTCTTTCCTATCCTATCCTCTATCCTATCCTATCCTATCCTCTATCCTATCCTATCCTTTATCCTATCCTATCCTCTATTCTATCCTATCCTCTATCCCATACTATACTCTATCCGATCCTATCCTCTATCCTATTCTATCCTCTATCCGATCCTCTATCCAATCCTATCCTTTATCCTATCCTATCCTCTATCCTACTCTATCCTCTATCCTATCCTATCCTCTATCCGATCCTCTATCCTATCCTATCCTCTATCCGATCCTCTATCCTATCCTATCCTCTATCATATCCTATCCTGTATCCTATCCCATCCTCTATCCTATCCTATCCTCTATCCTATTATATCCTCTATCCTATCCTATCCTCTACCTTATCCTATACTCTATCCTATCCAATTACCTATCCTATCCTCTATCCTATCCTCTATCCTATCCTCTATCCTATACTATCCTCTACCATATCCTATCCTCTATCCTATCCAATTACCTATCCTATCCTCGATCCTATCCTATCCTCCATCCTATCCTATCCTCTATCAGATCCTCTATCCTATACTAGCCTCTACCTTATCCTCTCCCCTATCCTATCCAATAACCTATCCGATCCTCTATCCTATCCTATCCTCTATCCGATCGTATCCTCTATCAGATCCTCTATCCTATCCTATCATCTATCCTATCCTCTATCGTATCCTATCCTATCCTCTTTCCTATCCTATCCTCTATCATATCCTATCCTCTATCCTATCCTCTATACCATCCTCTATCCTATCCTATCCTCTATCCGATCCTCTATCCTATCCTATCCTCTATAATATCGTTTACTCTATCATATCCTATCCTCTATCCTATAATATCATCTATCCTATTCTATCCTCTATCCTATCCTATCCTCTATCCTATCCTATCCTCTATCCTATCCTATCCTCTATCCTATTATATCCTCTATCCTATCCTCTATCCTATCCTATCCTCTATCCTATCCAATTACATATCCTATCCTCTATCCTATCCTATCCTCTATCCTATCCTATCCTCTATCCTATCCTATCCTCTATCCTATCCTCTATTATATCCTATCCTCTATACTATCCTATCCTCTATCCTATCCTATCCTCTATCGTATCCTATCCTCTACCCCATCCTATCCTCTATCCTTTCCTATCCTCTATCCTATCCTATCCTCTATCCTATCCTCTATCCTATCCTCTATCATATCCTATCCTCTATCCTATTCTATCCTCTATCCGATCCTCTATCCAATCCTATCCTTTATCCTATCCTATCCTCTATCCTACTCTATCCTCTATCCTATCCTATCCTCTATCCGATCCTCTATCCTATCCTATCCTCTATCCGATCCTCTATCCTATCCTATCCTCTATCATATCCTATCCTGTATCCTATCCCATCCTCTATCCTATCCTATCCTCTATCCTATTATATCCTCTATCCTATCCTATCCTCTACCTTATCCTATACTCTATCCTATCCAATTACCTATCCTATCCTCTATCCTATCCTCTATCCTATCCTCTATCCTATACTATCCTCTACCATATCCTATCCTCTATCCTATCCAATTACCTATCCTATCCTCGATCCTATCCTATCCTCCATCCTATCCTATCCTCTATCAGATCCTCTATCCTATACTAGCCTCTACCTTATCCTCTCCCCTATCCTATCCAATAACCTATCCGATCCTCTATCCTATCCTATCCTCTATCCGATCGTATCCTCTATCAGATCCTCTATCCTATCCTATCATCTATCCTATCCTCTATCGTATCCTATCCTATCCTCTTTCCTATCCTATCCTCTATCATATCCTATCCTCTATCCTATCCTCTATACCATCCTCTATCCTATCCTATCCTCTATCCGATCCTCTATCCTATCCTATCCTCTATAATATCGTTTACTCTATCATATCCTATCCTCTATCCTATAATATCATCTATCCTATTCTATCCTCTATCCTATCCTATCCTCTATCCTATCCTATCCTCTATCCTATCCTATCCTCTATCCTATTATATCCTCTATCCTATCCTATCCTCTACCTTATCCTATACTCTATCCTATCCAATTACCTATCCTATCCTCTATCCTATCCTCTATCCTATCCTCTATCCTATCCTATCCTCTAACCTATCCTATCCTCTATCCTACCCTATCCTCTATCCTATCCTATCCTTTATCCTATCCTATCCTCTATCCTAACCTATCCTCTATCCTATACTATCCTCTACCTTATCCTATCCTCTATCCTATCCAATTACCTATCCTATCCTCTATCCTATCCTATCCTCTATCCTATCCTATCCTCAATCCTATCCTCTCCTCTATCCTATCCTCTATCCTATCCTATCCTCTATCCTATCCAATTACATATCCTATCCTCTATCCTATCCTATCCTCTATCCTATCCTATCCTCTATCCTATCCTATCCTCTATCCTATCCTATCCTCTATCCTATCCTCTATTATATCCTATCCTCTATACTATCCTATCCTCTATCCTATCCTATCCTCTATCGTATCCTATCCTCTACCCCATCCTATCCTCTATCCTTTCCTATCCTCTATCCTATCCTATCCTCTATCCTATCCTCTATCCTATCCTCTATCATATCCTATCCTCTATCCTATCCTATTCTCTATCCTATCCTATCATCTATCCTATTCTATCCTCTATCCTATCCTATCCTCTATCCTATCCTCTATCCTATCCTATCCTCTACCTTATCCTCTCCTCTATCCTATCCAATTACCTATCCTATCCTCTATCCTATCCTATCCTCTATCCTATCCTTTCCTCTATCCTATCCTATCCTCTATCCTATCCTATCCTCTATCCCATCCTATCCTCTATCCTTTCCTATCCTCTATCCTATCCTATCCTCTATCCTATCCTCTATCCGTTCCTCTATCCTATCCTCTATCCTATCCTCTATCCTATCCTATCCTCTATCCTATCCTATCCTCTATCCTATCCTATCCTCTATCCCATCCTATCCTCTATCCTTTCCTATCCTCTATCCTATCCTATCCTCTATCCTATCCTCTATCCTATCCTATCCTCTATCCTATCCCATTCTCTATCCTATCCTATCATCTATCCTATTCTATCCTCTATCCTATCCTATCCTCTATCCTATCCTATCCTTTATCCTATCCTATCCTCTATCCTATCCTATCCTCTATCCTATACTATCCTCTAACTTATCCTATCCTCTATCCTATCCAATTACCTATCCTATCCTCTATCCTATCCTTTCCTCTGTCCTATCCTATCCTCTATCCTATACTATCCTCTAACTTATCCTATCCTCTATCCTATCCAATTACCTATCCTATCCTCTATCCTATCCTTTCCTCTGTCCTATCCTATCCTCTATCCGATCCTCTACCCTATCCTCTATCCTATCCAATTACCTATCCTATCCTCTATCCTATCCTATCCTCTATCCTATCCTTTCCTCTATCCTATCCTATCCTCTATCCGTTCCTCTATCCTATCCTCTATCCTATCCTATCCTCTATCCTATCCTCTATCCTATCCTATCCTCTACCTTATCCTATCCTCTATCCTATCCAATTACCTATCCTATCCTCTATCCTATCCTATCCTCTATCCTATCCTTTCCTCTATCCTATCCTATCCTCTATCCGTTCCTCTATCCTATCCTCTATCCTATCCTCTATCCTATCCTATCCTCTATCCTATCCTATCCTCTATCCTATCCTATCCTCTATCCTATCCTATCCTCTATCCCATCCTATCCTCTATCCTTTCCTATCCTCTATCCTATCCTATCCTCTATCCTATTCTATCCTCTATCCTATCCTATCCTCTATCCTATCCTATCCTTCATCCTATCCTATCCTCTATCCTATCCTATCCTCTATCCTATACTATCCTCTAACTTATCCTATCCTCTATCCTATCCAATTACCTATCCTATCCTCTATCCTATCCTTTCCTCTGTCCTATCCTATCCTCTATCCGATCCTCTACCCTATCCTCTATCCTATCCTCTATCCTATCCTATCCGATCCTCTATCCTATCCTCTATCCTATACTATCCTCTACCTTATCCTATCCTCTATCCTATCCAATTACCTATCCTATCCTCGATCCTATCCTATCCTCTATCCTATCCTCTATACCATCCTCTATCCTATCCTATCCTCTATCCGATCCTCTATCCTATCCTATCCTCTATAATATCGTTTACTCTATCATATCCTATCCTCTATCCTATAATATCATCTATCCTATTCTATCCTCTATCCTATCCTATCCTCTATCCTATCCTCTCCTCTATCCTATCCTCTATCCTATCCTTTAGTCTATCCTCTATCCTATCCTACCCTCTTTCCTATCCTATCCTCTATCCTATCCTATCCTATCCTCTATCCTATCCTATCCTTTATCCTATCCTATCCTCTATTCTATCCTATCCTCTATCCCATACTATACTCTATCCGATCCTATCCTCTATCCTATTCTATCCTCTATCCGATCCTCTATCCAATCCTATCCTTTATCCTATCCTATCCTCTATCCTACTCTATCCTCTATCCTATCCTATCCTCTCTCCTATCCTATCCTCTATCCTATCCTATCCTCTATCCGATCCTCTATCCTATCCTATCCTCTATCCGATCCTCTATCCTATCCTATCCTCTATCATATCCTATCCTGTATCCTATCCCATCCTCTATCCTATCCTATCCTCTATCCTATCCTATCCGCTATCCTATCCTCTATCCTATCCTACCCTCTATCCTATCCTATCCTCTTTCCTATCCTATCCTCTATCCTATCCTATCCTCTATCCTATTATATCCTCTATCCTATCCTATACTCTATCCTATCCAATTACCCATCCTATCCTCTATCCTTTCCTATCCTCTATCCTATCCTATCCTCTATCCTATCCTTTCCTCTATCCTATCCTATCCTCTATCCGATCCTCTATCCTATCCTCTATCCTATCCTATCCTATCATCTATCCTATCCTCTATCGTATCCTATCCTATCCTCTTTCCTATCCTATCCTCTATCCTATCCTATCCTCTATCCTATCCTCTATACCATCCTCTATCCTATCCTATCCTCTATCCGATCCTCTATCATATCCTATCCTCTATAATATCGTTTACTCTATCATATCCTATCCTCTATCCTATAATATCATCTATCCTATTCTATCCTCTATCCTATCCTATCCTCTATCCTATCCTATCCTCTATCCTATCCTCTCCTCTATCCTATCCTATCCTCTATCCTATCCTATAGTCTATCCTCTATCCTATCCTATCCTCTATCCTATCCTATAGTCTATCCTCTATCCTATCCTACCCTCTTTCCTATCCTATCCTCTATCCTATCCTATCCTATCCTCTATCCTATCCTATCCTTTATCCTATCCTATCCTCTACTCTATACTATCCTCTATCCTATACTATCCTCTATCCTATCCTCTATACCATCCTCTATCCTATCCTATCCTCTAGCCGATCCTCTATCCTATCCTATCCTCTATAATATCGTTTACTCTATCATATCCTATCCTCTATTCTATCCTATCGTCTACCATATACTATCCTCTATCCTATCCTATCCTCTATCCTATTCTATCCTCTATCCGATCCTCTATCCAATCCTATCCTTTATCCTATCCTATCCTCTATCCTATCCTCTCCTCTATCCTATCCTATCCTCTATCCTATCCTATCCTCTATCCTATCCTATAGTCTATCCTCTATCCTATCCTACCCTCTTTCCTATCCTATCATCTATCCTATCCTATCTTCTATCCTATCCTTTCCCCTATCCTATCCTATCCTCTATCCGATCCTATCCTCTATCCTATACTATCCTCTAACTTATGCTATCCTCTATCCTATCCAATTACCTATCCTATCCTCTATCCTATCCTTTCCTCTATCCTATCCTATCCTCTATCCGATCCTCTATCCTATCCTCTATCCTATCTTCTATCCTATCCTATCCTCTATCCTATCCTATCCTCTATCCTATCCTATCCTCTATCCTATCCTATCCTCTACCTTATCCTATCCTTTACCCTATCCAATTACCTATCCTATCCTCTATCCTATCCTTTCCTCTATCCTATCCTATCCTCTATCCTATCCTATCCTCTATCCGATCCTCTATCCTATCCTATCCTCTATCCTATCCTCTATACCATCCTCTATCCTATCCTATCCTCTATCCGATCCTCTATCCTATCCTATCCTCTATAATATCGTTTACTGTATCATATCCTATCCTCTATCCTATCCTATCCTCTATCCTATCCTATCCTCTATCCGATCCTCTATCCTATCCTATCCTCTATCCTATCGTATCCTCTATCCTATCCTCTCCTCTATCCTATCCTATCCTCTATCCTATCCTATCCTCTATCTTATACTATCCTCTACCTTATCCTATCCTCTATCCTATCCAATTACCTATCGTTTCCTCTATCCTATCCTCTATCCGATCCTCTATCCTATCCTCTATCCTATCCTATCCTCTATCCTATCCTATCCTATCCTCTACCTTATCCTATACTCTATCCTATCCAATTACCTATCCTATCCTCTATCCTATCCTATCCTCTATCCTATCCTCTATCCTATCCTATCCTCTATCCTATCCTATCCTCTATCCTATCCTATCCTCTATCCCATCCTATCCTCTATCCTATCCTATCCTCTATCCTATCCTATCCTCTATCCCATCCTATCCTCTATCCTTTCCTATCCTCTATCCTATCCTATCCTCTATCCTATCCTATCCTCTATCCTATCCTATTCTCTATCCTATCCTATCATCTATCCTATTCTATCCTCTATCCTATCCTATCCTCTATCCTATCCTATCCTTTATCCTATCCTATCCTCTATCCTATCCTATCCTCTATCCTATACTATCCTCTAACTTATCCTATCCTCTATCCTATCCAATTACCTATCCTATCCTCTATCCTATCCTTTCCTCTATCCTATCCTATCCTCTATCCGATCCTCTATCGTATCCTCTATCCTATCCTCTTTCCTATCCTATCCGATCCTCTATCCTATCCTCTATCCTATACTATCCTCTACCATATCCTATCCTCTATCCTATCCAATTACCTATCCTATCCTCGATCCTATCCTATCCTCCATCCTATCCTATCCTCTATCAGATCCTCTATCCTATACTAGCCTCTACCTTATCCTCTCCCCTATCCTATCCAATAACCTATCCGATCCTCTATCCTATCCTATCCTCTATCCGATCGTATCCTCTATCAGATCCTCTATCCTATCCTATCATCTATCCTATCCTCTATCGTATCCTATCCTATCCTCTTTCCTATCCTATCCTCTATCCTATCCTATCCTCTATCCTATCCGCTATACCATCCTCTATCCTATCCTATCCTCTATCCGATCCTCTATCCTATCCTATCCTCCATAATATCGTTTACTCTATCATATCCTATCCTCTATCCTATAGTATCATCTATCCTATCCTGTCCTCTATCCTATCCTACCTTTTATCCTATCCTATCCTCTATCCTATACTATCCTCTAACTTATCCTATCCTCTATCCTATCCAATTACCTATCCTATCCTCTATCCTATCCTTTCCTCTATCCTATCCTATCCTCTATCCGATCCTCTATCCTATCCTCTATCCTATCCTATCCTATCATCTATCCTATCCTCTATCGTATCCTATCCTATCCTCTTTCCTATCCTATCCTCTATCCTATCCTATCCTCTATCCTATCCTCTATACCATCCTCTATCCTATCCTATCCTCTATCCGATCCTCTATCCTATCCTATAGTCTATCCTCTATCCTATCCTACCCTCTTTCCTATCCTATCATCTATCCTATCCTATCTTCTATCCTATCCTTTCCCCTATCCTATCCTATCCTCTATCCGATCCTATCCTCTATCCTATACTATCCTCTAACTTATGCTATCCTCTATCCTATCCAATTACCTATCCTATCCTCTATCCTATCCTTTCCTCTATCCTATCCTATCCTCTATCCGATCCTCTATCCTATCCTCTATCCTATCTTCTATCCTATCCTATCCTCTATCCTATCCTATCCTCTATCCTATCCTATCCTCTATCCTATCCTATCCTCTACCTTATCCTATCCTTTACCCTATCCAATTACCTATCCTATCCTCTATCCTATCCAATTACCTATTATATCCTCTATCCTATCCTTTCCTCTATCCTATCCTATCCTCTATCCGATCCTCTATCCTATCCTCTATCCTATCCTATCCTATCCTCTACCTTATCCTATACTCTATCCTATCCAATTACCTATCCTATCCTCTATCCTATCCTATCCTCTATCCTATCCTATCCTCTATCCTATCCTATCCTCTATCGTATCCTATTCTATCCTCTATCCTATCCTATCCTCTATCCTATTCTATCCTATCCTCTATCGTATCCTATTCTATCCTCTATCCTATCCTATCCTCTATCCTATCCTATCCTATCCTCTATCCTATCCTATCCTCTATCCTATCCTCTCCTCTATCCTATCCTATCCTCTATCCTATCCTATACTCTATCCTCTATCCTATCCTATCCTCTATCCTATCCTATCCTATCCTCTATCCTATCCTATCCTATCCTCTATCCTATCCTATCCTCTATCCTATCCTATCCTCTATCCTATCCTATCCTCTATCGTATCCTATCCTATCCTCTATCATATCCTATCCTCTATCCTAAACGCTCCTCAAACCTATTCTATCCTCTATCCTATCCTATCCTCCATCCTATCCTATCCTATCCTCTATCCTATCCTATCCTCTATCCTATCCTATCCTCTATCCTATCCTATCCTCTATCCTATCCTCTCCTCTATCCTATCCTATCCTCTATCCTATCCTATACTCTATCCTCTATCCTATCCTACCCTCTTTCCTATCCTATCATCTATCCTATCCTATCTTCTATCCTATCCTTTCCTCAATCCTATCCTATCCTCTATCCTATCCTATCCTCTATCCTATCCTCTATCCTATCCTATCCTCTATCCTATCCTATCCTCTATCCTATCCTATCCTATCCTCTATCCTCTATCCTATCCTATCCTTTATCCTATCCTATCCTCTATCCTATCCTATCCTCTATCCTATACTATCCTCTACCTTATCCTATCCTCTATCCTACTCTATCCTCTATCCTATCCTATCCTCTATCATATCCTATCCTCTATCCGATCCTCTATCCTATCGTATCCTCTATCCGATCCTCTATCCTATCCTATCCTCTATCCTATCCTATCCTCTATCCTATCCTATCCTTTATCCTATCCTATCCTCTATCCTATCCTATCCTCTATCCCATACTATCCTCTACCTTATCCTATCCTCTATCCTATCCAATTACCTATCCTATCCTCTATCCTATCCTTTCCTCTATCCTATCCTATCCTCTATCCTATCCTCTATCCTATCCTCTATCCTATCCTATCCTCTATCCTATCCTATCCTCTATCCTATCCTATCCTCTATCCCATCCTATCCTCTATCCTTTCCTATCCTCCATCCTATCCTATCCTCTATCCTATCCTCTATCCTATCCTATCCTCTATCCTATCCTATTCTCTATCCTATCCTATCATCTATTCTATTCTATCCTCTACCCTATCCTATCCTCTATCCTATCCTATCCTTTATCCTATCCTGTCCTCTATCCTATCCTATCCTCTATCCGATCCTCTATCCTATCCTATCCTCTATCGTATCCTATTCTATCCTCTATCCTATCCTATCCTCTATCCTATCCTATCCTCTATCCTATCCTATCCTATCCTCTATCCTATCCTATCCTCTATCCTATCCTATCCTCTATCCTATCCTCTCCTCTATCCTATCCTATCCTCTATCCTATCCTATCCTCTATCCTATCCTATACTCTATCCTCTATCCTATATTATCCTATCCTCTATCCTATCCTATCCTATCCTCTATCCTATCCTATCCTCTATCCTATCCTATCCTCTATCCTATCCTATCCCTTATCCTATCCTATCCTCTATCCTATCCTATCCTCTATCCTATCCTATCCTCTATCCTATCCTATCCTCTATCCTATCCTATCCTCTATCCTATCCTATCCTCTATCCTATCCTATCCTCTATCCTATCCTATCCTCTATCCTATCCTATCCTCTATCCTATCCTATCCTATCCTCTATCATATCCTATCCTCTATCCTAAACGCTCCTCAATCCTATTCTATCCTCCATCCTATCCTATCCTCTATCCTATCCTATCCTATTATCTATCCTATCCTATCCTCTATCCTATCCTATCCTCTTTCCTATCCTCTCCTCTATCCTATCCTATCCTCTATCCTATCCTATTCTCTATCCTATCCTATCATCTATCCTATCCTATCTTCTATCCTATCCTTTCCTCTATCCTATCCTATCCTCTATCCTATCCTATCCTCTATCCGATCCTCTATCCTATCCTATCCTCTATCCTATCCTCTATCCTATCCTATCCTATCCTCTATCATATCCTATCCTATCCTCTATCCTATCCTCTATCCTATCCTATCCTTTATCCTATCCTATCCTCTAATCTATCCTATTCTCTATCCTATACTATCCTCTATCCTATCCTATCCTCTATCCTATCCTATCCTCTATCCTATCCTCTATACCATCCTCTATCCTATCCTATCCTCTATCCTATCCTATCCTCTAGAATATCGTTTACTCTATCATATCCTATCCTCTATCCTATAATATCATCTATCCTATTCTATCCTCTATACTATCCTATCCTCTATCCTATCCTATCCTCTATCCTATCCTCTCCTTTATCCTATCCTATCCTCTACTCTATCCTATCCTCTATCCTATACTATCCTCTATCCTATCCTATCCTCTATCCTATTCTATCCTCTATCCGATCCTCTATCCTATCCTATCCTCTATCATATTTTATCCTCTATCCTATACCATTCTCTATCCTATCCTATCATCTATCCTATCCTCTATCGTATCCTATCCTATCCTCTTTCCTATCCTATCCTCTATCCTATCCTATCCTCTATCCTATCCTCTATACCATCCTCTATCCTATCCTATCCTCTATCCGATCCTCCATCCTATCCTATCCTCTATAATATCGTTTACTCTATCATATCCTATCCTCTATCCTATAATATCATCTATCCTATTCTATCCCCTATCCTATCCTATCCTCTATCCTATCGTATCATCTATCCTATCCTCTCCTCTATCCTATCCTATCCTCTATCCTATCCTATAGTCTATCCTCTATCCTATCCTACCCTCTTTCCTATCCTATCATCTATCCTATCCTATCTTCTATCCTATCCTTTCCTCTATCCTATCCTATCCTCTATCCTATCCTATACTCTATCCGATCCTCTGTCCTATCCTATCCTCTATCCTATCCTCTATCCTATCCTATCCTATCCTCTATCCTATCCTATCCTATCCTCTATCCTATCCTATCCTATCCTCTATCCTATCCTATCCTTTATCCTATCCTATCCTCTATTCTATCCTATCCTCTATCCTATACTATCCTCTATCCTATCCTATCCTCTATCCTATTCTATCCTCTATCCGATCCTCTATCCAATCCTATCCTTTATCCTATCCTATCCTCTATCCTACTCTATCCTCTATCCTATCCTATCCTCTATCCTATCCTATCCTCTATACGATCCTCTATCCTATCCTATCCTCTATCCGATCCTCTATCCTATCCTATCCTCTATCCGATCCTCTATCCTATCCTATCCTCTATCCTAGCCTATCCTCTATCCTATCCTATCCTTTATCCTATCCTATCCTCTATCCTATCCTATCCTCTATCCTATCCTATCCTCTATCCTCTATCCTATCCTATCCTATCCTCTATCCTATCCTCTATCCTATCCTATCCTTTATCCTATCCTATCCTCTATCCTATCCTATCCTCTATCCTATACTATCCTCTACCTTATCCTATCCTCTATCCTATCCAATTACCTATCCTATCCTCTATCCTATCCTGTCCTCTATCCTATCCTATCCTCTATCCGATCCTCTATCCTATCCTCTATCCTATCCTATCCTCTATCCTATCCTATCCTCTATCCTATCCTATCCTCTATCCTATCCTATCCTCTATCCCATCCTATCCTCTATCCTTTCCTATCCACTATCCTATCCTATCCTCTATCCTATCCTCTATCCTATCCTATCCTCTATCCTATCCTATTCTCTATCCTATCCTATACTCTATCCTCTATCCTATCCTATCCTCTATCCTATCCTATCCTATCCTCTATCCTATCCTATCCTCTATCCTATCCTATCCTTTATCCTATCCTAACCTCTATCCTATCCTATCCTCTATCCTATACTATCCTCTAACTTATCCTATCCTCTAACCTATCCAATTACCTATCCTATCCTCTATCCTATCCTTTCCTCTATCCTATCCTATCCTCTATCCGATCCTCTATCGTATCCTCTATCCTATCCTCTATCCTATCCTATCCGATCCTCTATCCTATCCTCTATCCTATCCTATCCTGTATCCTATCCTATCCTCTATTCTATCCTATCCTCTATCCTATACTATCCTCTATCCTATCCTATCCTCTATCCTATCCTATCCTCTATCCGATCCTCTATCCAATCCTATCCTTTATCCTATCCTATCCTCTATCCTACTCTATCCTCTATCCTATCCTATCCTCTATCCTATCCTATCCTCTATCCTATCCTATACTCTATCCTCTATCCTATCCTATCCTCTATCCTATCCTATCCTATCCTCTATCCTATCCTATCCTATCCTCTATCCTATCCTATCCTATCCTCTATCCTATCCTATCCTATCCTCTATCCTATCCTATCCTCTATCCTATCCTATCCTCTATCCTATCCTATCCTCTATCCTATCCTATCCTCTATCCTATCCTATCCTCTATCCTATCCTATCCTCTATCCTATCCTATCCTCTATCCTATCCTATCCTCTATCCTATCCTATCCTCTATCGTATCCTATCCTATCCTCTATCATATCCTATCCTCTATCCTAAACGCTCCTCAATCCTATTCTATCCTCTATCCTATCCTATCCTCTATCCTATCCTATCCTATCCTCTATCCTATCCTATCCTCTATCCTATCCTATCCTCTATCCTATCCTCTCCTCTATCCTATCCTATCCTCTATCCTATCCTATACTCTATCCTCTATCCTATCCTACCCTCTTTCCTATCCTATCATCTATCCTATCCTATCTTCTATCCTATCCTCTCCTCTATCCTATCCTATCCTCTATCCTATCCTATAGTCTATCCTCTATCCTATCCTATCCTCTATCCTATCCTATAGTCTATCCTCTATCCTATCCTACCCTCTTTCCTATCCTATCCTCTATCCTATCCTATCCTATCCTCTATCCTATCCTATCCTATCCTCTATCCTATCCTATCCTTTATGCTATCCTATCCTCTATTCTATCCTATCCTCTATCCCATACTATCCTCTATCCTATCCTATCCTCTATCCTATTCTATCCTCTATCCGATCCTCTATCCAATCCTATCCTTTATCCTATCCTATCCTCTATCCTACTCTATCCTCTATCCTATCCTATCCTCTATCCAATCCTATCCTCTATAAGATCCTCTATCCTATCCTATCCTCTATCCGATCCTCTATCCTATCCTATCCTCTATCATATCCTATCCTGTATCCTATCCCATCCTCTATCCTATCCTATCCTCTATCCTATCCTATCCTCTATCCTATCCTCTATCCTATCCTACCCTCTATCCTATCCTATCCTCTATCCTATCCTATCCTATCCTCTATCCTATCCTATCCTATCCTCTATCCTATCCTATCCTATCCTCTATCCTATCCTATCCTATCCTCTATCCTATCCTATCCTCTATCCTATCCTATCCTCTATCCTATCCTATCCTCTATCCTATCCTATCCTCTATCCTATCCTATCCTCTATCCTATCCTATCCTCTATCCTATCCTATCCTCTATCCTATCCTATCCTCTATCCTATCCTATCCTCTATCGTATCCTATCCTATCCTCTATCATATCCTATCCTCTATCCTAAACGCTCCTCAATCCTATCCTATCCTCTATCCTATCCTATCCTCTATCGTATCCTATCCTATCCTCTATCATATCCTATCCTCTATCCTAAACGCTCCTCAAACCTATTCTATCCTCTATCCTATCCTATCCTCCATCCTATCCTATCCTATCCTCTATCCTATCCTATCCTCTATCCTATCCTATCCTCTATCCTATCCTATCCTCTATCCTATCCTCTCCTCTATCCTA